>NW_007727304.1:112511-158037 GCF_000696425.1 Galeopterus variegatus
ATGTTCATTGCAGCACTCTTCACAATAGCCAAGAGCTGGAATCAACCCAAATGTCCATCATCGGATGAGTGGATACAGAAAATGTGGTATATCTACACAATGGAATACTACTCAGCTATAAAAACAAATGAAATACTGCCATTTGCAACAACATGGATGGACCTTGAAAGAATAATACTGAGTGAAACGAGTCAGGCAGAGAAAAAGAAATACCACATGTTCTCACTTATTGGTGGGAGCTAAAAATAAATAAATAAATTCACACGCACACACACAAAAAAACGGGGGTGGGCAGACTTAACAATACAACTCCTTGAAGTTGATACGACAAGCAAGCAGAAAGGACATTGTTGGGTGGGAAGGGGGAGAGGGAGGAGGGAGGGGGGTTTCGGTAATGGGCCACAATAATCAACCTCATTGTATACCGACAAAATAAAATTAAGAAGAAAAAAATAAATAAAATTTTTAAAAAATAATAAAAATAAAAATAAAAAAACATATCCATTTTTCTATTCAATAGATCTGTTAAGATTTCTAGCTCTTCTGGATTCAGTTTTGATAAATTTTACGTTTAGCTAGTTAAAGAGGTATAATATTAAAAAGTACTACTGCTACACATTGTGATGTACCAAACCTTAAAGAAAAAAACGGTATAGAGATTACACTATTTCAGGGCATATTAAAAGAAAAAAAACTTCTAAATTTGTGTACAAAATGAGCTTAACATCAATACCAACAACACAGTCAAGACTGGGCACAAAAGAAAAAATATTGACCAGTCCCACTTAATGTCAATGCAAAAATTCTAAATAAAATGTTACAAACTGAATCCAGTAGCACAAAAAAAAAGTATAGCATAATCAAGAGGGATTGCATAAAGGAATGTAAAAGTAATTTAATATTAGGGATTTCATTAATATAATTTATCATATTAATAGACCTGAGGAGAAAAGTCACATGAACATCTTTAGAGAAGTTGGGCATTTGATAAATTTTAATTTCTATTATCAATTTTTAAAAATTCTCAATAAAACAGGAATATATGTTTACTTCCTTAACACAAAAGCAGTTACTTACTTTAATACCAAATCAAGCATCATGTTTTATGTGGAAGTCACTCCAAATAAAATCAGGAAAAAAGAAATAATGCACTATCAGCACTGGTATTGAATACTGTTCTGGAGATACCAGACAATGCAATTAAATGAGAGGCAAAAATTAGAAGTAGTGTATTAAAATTATTTTTTTAAAAGAGGTGAAATCATCACTGTTTGCTGCTAAGACTATATACATGAAACCCAAAAGAATCACCTGGAAAACTATTACAAAAAATATGAGAATCATCAGTCATCAATTACAAAATTAATTCACAGAAATCAAGAGCTTTCATAAGTAAAAACAAGAGATACTCACTTATAATAGCAGAACAAAAGATAAAAATCTTTAAAATAAACTTAAAAATTAACATGCAAGAATTATATGAAGAAAATCCTAAAACGCTCCTGAAAAATACAAGTATTTGCTTTTCTCATTAGGTGTTTATTCCATGAAAGGTTATTTTTGCTTGAAGTTGAGATCTAATTTTAATTTTTTTCTATATGAATAATCAATATATATATGGGTCCTAGAACAAATGGGTCTGTAATGCCTGAAAATTTTCCCTAAATTAATCTGTACATTTAATGCAACCAACAGGAAGTTTTTTTTAAATGAGACAAGGTAATTCTTAAGTTTGTATGGACAAAATATACATACATCCAGAACATTTCAGAAAAAGAGAATAATAAGGGAGGCTAGCCACACCAGAGAAAGCCTCAGTATTTAAAACAGTGTAGTAGCAGTACATGAATAGACAGGCTGATCAAAGAAACCAAGCAGAAAGCCCAGTATAGTCCAAAATAGGAATTTTGTTTATGATGAAAGTGGCATCTCAAATCAATGCAGAGAAGATGGACATTAGTTTACCATCTAGAAAAAAAAATAAAGTTGGATTCATATCTCACTTCTTACATCAGGAAAAGTTACAAATGAATCAAAAATATAAAGGTATAAAATATAACCACTAAAGCAATCAAGAAACATGAGAAGTATTTTTTAAGCCTTGGAGCTAA
Source organism: Galeopterus variegatus (assembly GCF_000696425.1). Taxonomy (NCBI): domain Eukaryota; kingdom Metazoa; phylum Chordata; class Mammalia; order Dermoptera; family Cynocephalidae; genus Galeopterus; species Galeopterus variegatus. Next base: position 114,623 of record NW_007727304.1, read on the forward strand.
CCTGATACAAACCCTAAACACTTACACAAAGTCATCTGATAAATTCAAACATATGAAATTCAAATACTATTCATGCCAAAAAACCATAAGACAATTGAAAAACTGGGGGAAATATTACCGCATATCACAAAGGGCTCATTCTTTAATATAGCTACATAAGTCCTACAAATTCGGAGAATAACATCAAAAACCCAATAGAAAACTATGCAAAGGATATGAACAGACGGTTCACAGAAAAAGAAATACAAATATGTAAAATTTAATATATAAAAAATGCTTAACATTCCTGGAATAAGAGAAATGCAAACTAAATTCACACTGAGATGAGGTGTCAGAAAGCAAAGATCCAGATGTTTCATATAAAATGCTGGCTGTAAAGGTTATAGGAAAACAGACACTTACATTTCTGGCAGGTATATAAATTGATACAACTTTTATAGAGGGTATTTTAATATTTATCAAAATTAGAAATGCACGTTCTCTTTGCCCCAGAATTTCCACCTTTGGGGATTTATCCTACAAATAAACTCACGAAAATGGGAAAAGATGTATATTCAAGTTACCAATGGCTGCATTTGGTTTAACAGCAAAAGACTGCAATATACTTAATTTCCATAATGAAAAACAGGTTAAAAAATTGCAACGCATCCAAACTCAGGAATACTATGCAGGTTTGAAATGAATGAGGACACTTTTTGTGTAGTGATGTGAAAAGATTCCCAACATATATCATTAAGTGAAAAAAGCAATATTGTATAGAAGAGTATATATACTATGCTACCTTTTGTATAAAAATATCAACACAAGGGCCGGCCCGGTGGCGCACTGCTACAGTGCGCCGCTTGGGAGCGTGGCGGCGCTCCTGCCGAGGGTTCAGATCCCACACACAGACCGGTTCCCGTTCACTGGCTGAGCGGGGTGTGGGTGCAGCACTGAGGGTTGCGATCCCGTTGCCGGTCCCGGTCCGGTACGGGCGCGACACTGAGGGTTGCGATCCGTTGCCGGACACGAAAAAAGGAAAAAAATATATATATATATCAACACAAGAAAGTATATTTCTGTTTACCTGTATATATATTAAACATCTCAGAAAGCATACAAAATAAACTAATAGTAGTTTTTCTGTGGGAAGGGGAATTGGTGGCTTGGAGAGAAGAATGAAAGAAAACTTACTAAAACCTTTTGATTTTGGACCATATGAACATGCTGACTGTTGAAATATGATATAAATAAAAATTATGGAATACTCATGAACAATTTATGCAATGAATTTGAAAATAAATACAAATAAAATAGGCAATTCTCTAGGTAAATATAAATTATCAAACATTTCAAAAAGAAAAGGAAATTCAATCAGTAGCAAATATCTACTTGTTTTTAAAAGCAGCATGTCTGGACTATTTTACGAGAGCTACACCCAACCTTCAAGGAGCAAATAATTTCTGTCCAATATAAATTATTCCAGAAACTGGTAAGAGAGACAAAGCCCCATCTCCTAACTCATTTTATGATGCTTCTGTAACCTTTATATTAAAACCAGACAAAGAGAACACACAATCCAGGCCCACTTTTGAATGTAACAAGACAAATGCTAAAGAAAATATTAGGAAACCCAAACCAGGACACATATATTTTGAATTCCTCATGACAAGTAGGGTTTAACCCAAGTGTATTTTTAAAAATAAAATTTAAAAATATATAAATTAGAAAAATATTTTAAGATCTATAGAAAATATATATTTTTTTTAAATATGTATTTAAAACATTTATTTTTAAATTACACATTTAAGATATGTATTGAAAATATTGTTTTTAAATATTCCATTCATTGTACACACATATATACACACACATTTCTGATGGATTAAAGACCTAAATGTGAAAAGCAAATCCTTAAAACATTTAAAAGAAAATATAAAATCCCTTTATTACTTTAGGAGGGAGAAAAATGTTTTATACTAAACAAAAAAGCACAAATCATAAAGGAAAATATTGAGAAATTCAACTCCATCAACATTTTAAAAATTCTATGTAAGAAAACACCATAAAGTCTTTTAAAAAGCCAGAAACTAGAAGAATATACTGGCATTTGCAACACATAACTGACAAAAAGATTGGTATTCAGAATATATTTTTTAAATGCATACTTACAAGTTAAAAAAACAAACACACTACAGAAAAATGAGCAAAGGATATTAACAGGCATGTCACAGAAGGGTAAGCCCAAGTGGCCAATAGACACATAGTTTATTCAATTGCACTGGTAATCAAGGAAATGAACATTTTTAAAAACACACATTTTCTCATCTAATGAATTAAAAAAAATAAGTGTGAATCTCCTTGCCAACTGCTGGCAAGAATGTAGGGAACCAGTTTATCTCATTTCTTGTAAGAGAGTAAATTATTACAACTACATACTTTGAATCATGATTGGAAAATACTAGTAATATTAAATCTGCACCTACCCTGTGAACAAATAATTCCCTTTTGCCCTTGTGTACAAGATGACATCTACAAGGAAGTTCACTGCAGCACTGTTTGTAATAGTAACAAGCTAGAAATAATTTTAATGTTTATCAACATTGTATACATTTTTATATAGTCATATAATGAAATACTAGACTGTTAAAGAAATGTATTTAATATATATGTACCCATATGGATGAATTTTTAAAACGTATGTCTAATTTAAAAAGCAGCATCATATAATCTCTTTTATGTCAAATGATAAAACACATGAAACAACACTACACGTTGTTTGTGCACATACATATATGATAAAAATATAAACACAGAGACAAAATGGTAACACACCCTTCTATTGACAATACCTCTGGGGAGTGAAGGGGGACAAAAAACCTGAGGGTGTGGGCCTCAATTGTGTCTAGTTTTTTTTTTTTTTTTTTTTTTTTTTTTTTATGTTATGGCCAAATCTTACTATTTGTTATATCTGGGTTGTGGGCATGTGGGGAGTTGTTACATAATTCCCTGTTCTAGTTTCTGTAGAGAGATGAGGCCGTCATCTAGTCTGGCTTCCTTTCAGATGCAGAAGCTCTCATGCTGAATCTGCACAGTGCAATGATTTGGGCCATGTTACCTGTAACCAACATGCTTACTGTAGACCTTCTCTGGTTCTGCCTGACTACTGTAACATCTTATTTCTCCATGCTGGACCTACTAATACCGGTTTGCAGAAGGCCATCTGCTGCCCCTATGCCAGACCGTCACCACATCTCCCTGCCACACTCAATTTCCTCCTAGGAAGTGAAACCAGGCATGTCCAGCCTCCATCCCCACCATGTCCTGAGGCTGGATCTATGTTTCTCATTCTCTGCCTATCCCCTTCTATTAAGTGGGTCTTTCCTGTGTCCTCAGCCATTACTGGCACTGAGCTTTTAGTTACAGAATTGATTCTTTCTCATTCACACTTCTAGATTTCCTCAACATCCAACAACAGGGCATAGTCACACACACACCTCTCTTACCTAGTTTCTGGTTTTGACTGTATATTTACCCACAGTTAATGTTTACCGACAGTTGGAAATTTAAACTATGTGCAGTTTTGTTTTGGTTTGACCTAAATGAGCAGTTTTGATCTGAATTTGATATTTGGCTACCCCACTCTTCCCTTTGCTTCCAAAGAACAAAGAAACTACAACACCATTTATTTTTCTATATTCGTGTTTTTAATGAGTCTAAGCTAAGTTCATGAGGATCGAGTGTACATTTGATTGCCTTTGATGCAAACATTATGTGGGCAATTCACATATAGACTCTATGGGCAAAATGCACTTTGAACTGAATAAAGGAGATTCAGTACGTTGGAGCTGAAATCATTTCAGGAGAAACATATTTCTGAAATTATGATGAAAGTCAATAGAAAACACAATCTGATACAAGCATATCTGATTTACAATGTATCAGAAAATGTGTAGCAGAGATGAAGTTGTAACAATATCTTAGAACTAGAAAGAATGAGAAGTAATATACGTTTTTAGTTGGTTACATCTTTATAACGTACCTCTCTCCAAAATTTTGAAAATATTCACAGATTTATTCATAAATACATTGAATTACCTCTTGTCTCAATAGACGCTCTGCCTGATTTCTGGTAATGTTTTTATGGTACCACCTGTAAAAGTAATAAAAATGCTTTAAATTTTTATATTCAACTATTTTCAGGAAAAAAAAATCACTGTTCTTTATTTTTAAGAACTTACTTCAGAACCGATTTTAGAAAGTTGAGTGTTTTCTTAAACTTGGATAAACAATAATCTGCTATCATGGGTCTATTAATTAAGCTTGATACAATTTTATTAATGGTAAGCCAATATCTAGTTTATTCCATCATAACTCAATTCAACTTTCTGACATATACTTAGTAGATAATTTTCAATGATTTAACCTCTTTTAAATTTCTGTGAAAGGTATGTGGTTAAAAAGTCACTATCGTCAACAAATACTACATGAGCTTTGGCAGACAAACTAAAAAATATCCATTTATTGTTTTTCCTCTCAGGAATTTCCTATTTGCATGCTCTTATCTGTGCTGTTACCCTTTCCAGAATTAAAGCTCACTCTCACCTACCGGACTCTCCCAAGTAGCCTACCTCGTGGTAGAGTTAGTAGTTAGCAGAGCACATGGACCAGCCAATACATAATCCTGCCCCCAAACACCCTCTCCTGCCTCAACTCTCCCTCACTTACTAAGCTCCTGCCACAGTGGAATTCTTTCCTTCCTCAAATTCATCAAGCCCTCCTCTGCCTCCAATCATGCTGTTTTCTCTGCGTGAAACATGTCATTCAATGACTTTAGAATATCAGAGCTATACACAGTAAACATAATTAAATAATATTGTAAGCTAAACATATAGTTTGATATGACAATACCTCATCAGTATAGGAAAGAGAGAGAGAAACAACAGAACACAAGAGAGACAAAAATTAAAATGTTTTTATCTCAAACAAGATATTAAAAGGATTTTAATCTAATATTACCAGAAATACTGTTCTTATGAGCAGCGGAAGGAAATATGCATATCTGTAAGTGTATCTGTATGCATTGAGTCATTGTACGTAGGCCAGATGTTAGCTAACTGAATCTCCTATACCTGACTTTGAGAATAAAACGCATCTCATCGTGTGGACTTTCCCTAACATCCAGTAGTAAGAAGCTGCCACTAAATTAGAATGATCAGCTATTTAAAACCCTAATTCCATCAAATTGAAAATGAACTTTAAAAAGATAAACCACAGAGAATACAGGATGATTACAGAGGATTCTAGATAAAGCAATTTGACTACTTATCCCTAGTGGGAACAAGAGTAATTATAATGTTAAACTGTGAACATCATTCAGTAATTTTTAATGAATATTAATATTGGAGAAAAGAATTTCAAGACGAATCTGAGACCTTTTGTTGTAGAAAGAAGAAATTCTTTCAGAATAAATGAGGCAGTGTTAAAGACACAGGGAACCAGCTTAAAAGGGCCCACATTAGCTAAGTTGTGAAATCTGGATGTTAAAGAGAATAAAGATGATAGTTCACTAAAATAAGTTGTATTTGTGAAAAGCCAAGACTGAATATTAATACTCAAAAAAGGAACAGTTAACATAAATTATATTTTTTGAAATATTTTTCACCTGTCATGTTGGTGTTAATTTTGTTGCTTTATATTCATTTACTATAGTGATAAAAAGTAATTAAATATGTTAATTTTGTTTAAATATAAATTGGAAATCTGTCCATATATAGATGTCATTAGAATGACTTCAAAGTAGTAACCAAAGAGCCAGAAAGAAGTATGTGACAAATTCAGGATCCTTTAAAATAATAAAGAATTCTCAGTCAAGAAAGAAACTGGATGAACGCAACATAAGGGAGGATGGGAGCACGGTATTTCAGATTTTCTTCTATTTAAATCAGATGGTAAAGGTTAGAAAAGTTTTTTAAAATAATAGGTAAGGCTGTAACTCCTACACCTGGACAACACTAATTACAACTAATACCAAATGATGTGGACATAGGAGTTGGGGTGGGAATCCTACTGACTTTTTTTTTTAAAATCCAGCATGTCCAGCTATGGTTGAGTAGAAACATCCTGTATATAGGTAAGCCTCAGGTCCCATGTCCCAGCCTTAGATTTATGATCAGTAAGTAATAGTATTGCAATCCTGAATATTTAAACTAGCACCATTAAACCCGAGAAGGTAAATTTTCTTCCCTTACTAAGTGACTTTCTAATCCTAAGAATATTAAGAATTTAGTGTGGAGATAATAAGATAAATCAAACTCATACATAATCAATATGTTTGGTATTTAGAATATCTACAATTTTAAGAGAATCTGTTGTATTAGATTTTTGCTTCTGATTTAAAATGCATAATTAATTTTAGACTTGTTATTTAAAGTTGAAGAGAATTTGACTAATTTTTTAAATGATAATCATACAGTTAAGAGAACTTGATTTCCCACATTTATAAATTTAATTTATTACATTTCCAGGATCCTTTGAAGACTTTCATAGGACTTATTACAATTGTAAATGTGCCCTGTCAGGCACGTGAAGTACTTTTTAAAAAATTAAATTTATTCAGTTTGTTAATGCAAATTAAATGTTTCAGGAAATTTAATTAACTGAGCTTATAAAGAGGGCTGATTATTTAAAGACATTTAGTATATTGAGCTTGAATTAAAGTGATTGTTCTTATTTATTTAGATTTGTAAATACTATATCAAGATTTATAAGATGAATTTGAGGGCTTACTGAAAACTAGGTTTTTATATGGTAATGTTGATAATTTAAATATTCATTTAAAGCCAAAGTAGTCATAAGTCTTTCTATGAACATCAGAAGCCCACACTGACACCACATTCTTTCCCCAACTGCCCGCCTAACTAGCTCCTACCAACTTTAGACCTAAAGTTTCTTCCTCAGAAAGGTCTTCCCCAACCCAACACCCTCCATCTAAATGGTATCCCGTTCCCCATTTTCTCCCACAGTCCTTTATTGTTGCTTCATAACACTTCAATTTAGAATTATATATTTATTTGTGAATTTAGGGTTGTCTGATGTCTGCTTGCCCATGAAATTTTAAGTTCCATAAAGTCAGAGGCTGTTTCTGCATGTTCTATGTTGTATCTCCAGTGGCTAGACCAACTAACATCTGGTACACTGTAAGTGTACAATAAACACAGATTGAACAAACGAAGTGTTTTGAGGGGCTGAAGTAACTAAGAAACGCTGTACACCCATGATAAAGGCAAGATGGACCAAACAGTAAATGCCTTTCCTGTTAGTTTCACCATTCACAGAAATAATAGTAATCACTAGCATGTATTGAACACTTACTATGTCCTATATGAGATAGGTATTATTGTCGCCACTTTTCAGAGCACTCAGAGGTTTAGAGACATTAGGTAACTTTGCCCAGAGTCAAAGAAGTAGTCCATGGTAATGCTGGGATTTGGACCCAGGTTGCTCCCATTTCCAAGCTCACACCTCAGGACTTCAACCTGGGGTAGTAATTTTTTTTTTACATTCATTAGAACAGTGTGTGTGGTACATAGTAAGTGATCAATAATTTTAGTAATTAAAAATGATAATTATATTTATATTTCAATAAACCCTTTTCTGAAAAAAGCAATACAATTTAAAATAAGTCTTTTCATCACTGGAGTCATTAAAAAGGATGATTTCTTAAAATGCACGTAAATCAAGGCCTGAGGAAATAAAATGGCAATTCTAACCCCAAAGTTTAATTCAAATGATCCAATATTTACAGTATAAGCAAGTTGTTACAGCCAGAGTCTAAGCCTAAACAGGGGAAGCAATGAGCAAATCGAGCAATGAGCAATAACCATCAGGCATTGTGTTAGGTACTTTCACATGTCTCCTTTAATCTTCTGGAAAATTCAAACTGAGGTAATGATATGAAAAATTCTTATTTTTCTAATTTTTCTTAGCAAGGTATTTCCATACAAAATATCCTCTGACCTGGCCTTCCAAAAGACCTGTTTTTGTGGCTCAGCTTCAGCTGAGTACAGCAGTGAGCCTCCCCTGGGGCATGCTCTTGGAGTAACAGTAGACAGTTGTTTGCTGAGGCAGAAGGAGCTCTAAGGAACTGTTTCCTAAAAAAAAAAAAAAGATGGATTCGGCCACGTGAGGCCTTTGTTTTACGGGAGACTGGACTCTCAGTGCAGAGCTAAATGGCTCAGGTCGATAGAGAGGACATGGCAGGCTGAGTGAAGGAGGAGAGAAGAAAAGAGAGACCCTGTGATGGAGCTGAGAGTGACACAGGAGAGAGAACAGAAATAACTAATGGACATGTCTGGTAAAGTGGCATGGATGTGTCATATGTTCTGTGGTCATCTCCTTCTTCCCTCCAATAAAGTCTACATTATTCGCCAAAGCTTCTGGAATTGGATTTGTTTTAGGGAGGTATGTACTGAGTCTGGCCTCCAGGTGGGCTTAAATTAGTAGCAAGGCCAATCAAGGAGGTTCTTTCATTTAGTTATATTTGCTGCCTGGTTCTCAGAGAAGCCTGTCTTCGTGTCTCCACTCACATCAGCTACTGCCACCTGCTGGAAGCTTATGCTAATCGCAAAGTAAGTACTCAAGAGGGGCAGGGGCACATGCTCAAACTGAAATCTCAATTTATGAAAAATATAGGACTAGTCCTAGCTCTGCTATTCCCTACCTATAAATGAATGTGTCAACCTCAGCTTCTCATCTGCAGAATGGGGGGCTAAAACAGTGATTGCTAAGATCCCCTTCACCCTCCAAATCTGTAATAGTAACAAAAACAGATTTCAAGTAGAACTCTAGTGAACATGCCAAAGTCTCTTCCAAGCTACAGCATTGGCCTAGTCCTTATCTTCAGCTATTTCTAAAACATATCGAAACATAGCCAAAACATGGCAATGTTTCTATGTAGTAAGTCCAATTCACCACTCATTGAAAATTTAATGTCATTTTTAAAAGTAAATTTTCCATTTAGGACATAGAGTAAAACAAGGGCCGGATGAGTGTTTGGTTTCACTCTGTCACTTTTCAAACAAACAAAAAAAAGTGGCCATACAAAACAAAACAAAGTTTAAGAAAAAAAAAGTTTCTGAATCAACCATGATAAGGATCAAAGTTCTCTTTATTGCTAAAGCTGTCAAATGTGTTACTTTCTCTTCCTTTTACAGACCCAAAACAGTATCTATACTTATGAGCTGCCAAAATGTCCCTGATTTTCACAGGTTAACCATAGAGTATACTTTGGAGGAAACTTACTCATATATTTCTAAATTGGTTAGTTTGTTTTCAGTCACGTAGTTGCTTGGGATTAAGCCTTCATTCCTACAAAAAAAGACAAAGCAAAACTCAAATGCTTGGCATGTTTGTGACATTATCAGGGCAAAAATCCTTTAAAACCTCAGGGATCCTGTAGGGGGAAATCAAATTCACTTCACTGATTAAATTATAAAAAGAAGAAAATAAGTTTTTTCGTTTCCATCTCAACAAAAAAATCTCTGTACAAGAAATACCATACTAAGATCCTGACTTACAATGTGAGTAATTTAAGAGGTTTTACGACCCCAAATTCTTTTCAAAGAGCAAAGAAGGCACTTAAATTATCATTTGATGTCATAGTGACTAGGTTAAAAACACAGCAATTACAAAAATACTGGCCTCTTTCTTTTTAATTGCTGTAGAATATTCCATAGTATAGATATTTTAGTTTAGCCACTGCCCTATTAAAAGCAATGCTGTAAAGAAATCCTTCAACATGCCTTCTTGTGCACAAGTAAGAATATTTCTCTAAGATAGATAGATAGATACCAAGCAGGGGAATTGCTAAGTCCCTGAATATGTGCATCTTTCAGTAGGTACAGCAAATTTCCCTCAAAGGAGGCTATACCAATTTACACTCCTATCAGCAGGGTAGCAGTTTCTCTTTTCTTACACCTTCACCAATATTTGAAATTCCAAAAAGATCTTCATGACATATTATTGAGAAATAAAAGCAAGTTGCAGAACAATGCATACAGTATGCTAAGATCTAGGTAAATTAAACGTACGAACTATACCGTAGATTTCAATATATGTAAGCATATTGAAAATGATCTGGAAGTTACTCACTAAATGCATAATGGTTTTTACTCAGGGAAAAGAGACTGGGTTTGGAGATACTGGCAAAGCAGAATTATTTATAACAGTTGCATATTATTTTAAAAACTCTACTCACTTATTAACTATGATACCAAAAATTAATACAGTTTTTTGTGGGGTTTTTTTGTTTGAGACATGCAAATAGTCCACCTGTGGGAGTGGCCAATCACACAGTCCTGAATCTACACACCTCTTTTTCCACTGAAAAGTCTCTATCACGTGTTGAACCTAAACTAAGAACTGTTAAGAGGGCCAGATCATCAGGAAAATACAATTAAGGAAAGAAGGTTTGTAATTTAGATGCTTATAGTACTTAGATACCTATAATCTCCAAATCTTGGCAAGTATCAGAGGTCAATGGCAGTGTCCTTTCCCAGGGATCCAGAATGTCCTAATAATCTATTGCAAATAAAATCTATGTGCATCCCAGGGTCTTTTTACTTAATCCCAGTTTAATTCAGCAACTACTACAATGTTTGCTTCCAAAATTAGTCATTATAGAAATATAAAAATGAAGAAGATACTATTTCTATTCTTACCTTAGAACTTAATAGGAGAAAAAGACAAGTTCCCAAATAAAGAAAGTACAAATCAGAATAATAACCTAGGTGGCAGGGATTATTATTCCTATTTTACAAATAAAGAAATGAAAACTCAGGCCGGGTAAGTGACTTGCCACACAGTAGTAAGCGGCAGCATCAGGATGTGAAGTCAGGTGTATCTGGTTCTGAGACTCCGCCTGAAATCACTGTGCTCTGTCATACAGATGGGGAAGTGTGGGACAGATTCTGTTTCATGCAGAGGGAAGAGGTATAAACCTGTTGAAAATGAGGCTTCTTTTAAACAGTCTTCTTTTTGTTTCAGTCTTCAGAAGCTGAAAGAGGAGTTTGATAAAGACTAAGCCATGTCATACCCCAAACGGTCTCTTGCCTTCCACCAGTGAGGATTATACTTCTCCAATATAAGGTATTCTTCTGCTCTCTTTAATGCTAAATTACAGGGTTCTCTGGGCAGGAAATCATAGAGTGCCTTGACTGGTATCTTCTCTTCAGCAACCTCAGAGGGTGGGAGGGGAGGCAGTGGCTTGCGTTTGGATGGTTGCACGCGGCCCCTGTTGGACTGTAAAAACCAAGAAGTGAGTTGTTTTACTATCATTTTAGCAATTCGTACTAAAAAAGAATAGGATATAGCATATTTGCCTGCTACCTCACTTCTCCCATCCAGCAACACCAAAGTAGAAGCCAGGGTGGGAAAAATGTAGGAAACGACTAACTGTAAAGCAGCTTTTAGATCCAGCAACACACTCATCGTTCTGCAGATTTTTGAGATCACGAGCTCTCTTGCCAGCACTGCATTGGATTTTTTCATGTCATATTCTCAAAAGATGGTTTACTCCTCAATGGTTTCACTTTAGTTTAAGGATTTTTCTCTCCTGGAGGAAGAATGATAGCCTTTCTCTTTCATGGGCTGTAAGCTTCTGTTTGGCTTTACCTTACTTCCTAAGAACACTGTTTCTTCCAACACTGAACTGAAAATTAATCCTCTCCTCCAAATGGCAGTAGCCAGAATATGTTTTTTCCCAAGTTCTGCCTTTAAATATAACAGAGTAGGCTATTTCACTGTCCATTTCCAAGTTCTGCCTTTAAATATAACAGAGTAGGCTATTTTAACTGGTCTTTTTTTCTTTCACTTTCTTCTAGAACATTCGTTCACTGTTTAGTGAGCACTTATGCACCAAACATGATACTAGGTTCTGGGCATGACAACAAACAGCACTTCATGGAGCATAGACAATAAAAAGACAACCTTTCCTGTCCCCTCTCCCCTGTCAAAGTAGCACTCACCTTCTTCTTACTTGACAATTCACTGAACCACGGCCTGTGACGCTGAGTGTATTTTTCTGAAAGTTCCTCATCTTTGCTCAGGCTTTTTTGTATTCTCACTTGTCTGACGTTGAAAAGCAATCATGTCACAAATGATTATTTGTATTAAGGGTATCTATAAATCCACTATATTATCACAAAACTAATAGAAAAATCCAGGTTATCTTTTCAACTGCTTTTTATTTGGAAGACTTCCTATCTCCATCTCCTTGCACAAATTACTAGCTTTTGGAACTTGAGTTTCCTTGTCTGGTGACTAGAGATGCTAAGCCCATATAGAACTGTTAGGGAATAAAACCAAGAAAACATGGCACATGCCTGGTACAGAGTCTGGTGCATATTAGCAGCCTAAAATTATAATCATGATAATGAAAACTTACTCTGCATCTAGTGCAGTGCTATACTTTGGTATACATTACCTCATTTGATGGTATTTATTGTTACAAATAGATATGGCATAGTGATTAAGAACATGAGTTTAAATCCCAGCTCCACCATGTCATACTGTGGCCTTGTGTAAGCAACGTAACCTCTCTAAGCCTCAGATCCCTCATCTGTAGAATGGGGATTGTAAAAAAAAAAAAAGGTGGTGTTGAGAGTTATACAAGCTAATAAATGTAAATCTTTTAGCATAGTGTCTGATATATAGGAAACTCTTATTAAATGTTAGCTGCTACTATTAACATGGTACCTTAGATTTAATTCTTACACAATTATTAATTGGGCAACGAAGTATAAGACACTCTGATAATGTGGAGGAGATATTCAGATAACTAAGACAGGATTTGTGCCTTTAAAGGACAAAAAGTGCAGAGTGGAACACAGACATTAAACAATATACGTGAAATAAATACTAAGTAGAGAAAAGCCACATGCTATAGGAACATAATGAGAGGAGGAATCAAATGTAAGAGGATCAAGGAAGGATCACAGAGGACCTGATATTTGACCTATGCCTTTTAATTAATGGGCACTCAACAGAAAGCAAATGGGAGAAGGGTTCCCAGGCAGAGAGAACAGCAACTACAAAGAGTCACGGAGACCCAATAGATAATAAACTCTGAATGAATTAATTCCAAGAAGTAGCCCTTGGAAGTAGACTTACCGCTTCCGCCCTGAACAGCAACAACAGCAACAGAAAATCGACTGAATGATACTATTTGAAAAGCAGATCATTCTCAGCTGTTAGAAAGCCCCCAGTCCATGGTAGTGGATAGAACAGGCTGCTGGTGCTATTCCAAAAACGGAAGTCCCTAGGGCAGGGGTGACATGAATTATTATAAAGCATAGGAGAGTCTTGACCATGCCCTCCTTCAGTAGTGGAAGACAGAAGACTGTCACTAAGGTGAAAAATAAGTTATTGGCACCCTGGCCAGTGTGGTTTCCCATCTCAGGCTCTCCTCCCTTGGTCTGGTTTATGCATTTCCTCAGTCTGTGAATGATAAATGACCAGCGTATTCTATTTTACCTTTGTCAGGGCTAATGTTAGCTAACAAATGTACAAAAGAATAAGATTCCAGAAACATCTCTTAACAGGGATTTTTTTAAAATTGAAATGTATTGATTATACATACTTGTGGGATACAAAGTTGAATATCAGTGCATGTATACAATGTATGATGATCAAATCAGGGTAATTAGCATATTCATCGTTACAAAACAATCATTTCTTTGAGATGAGGACATTCGTTCTCCTCTCTTCTAGCCATTTGGTAACGTGCAGTATTAACAGAGATTTTTGAATTAGGTTCATCACATTTCTTTAAAAATTAAAAAAATAAAAATATAAGCTCCCAACTTTTCTATGGATTAAATCCATAGAAAAATATAAGCTGAATACTTAAAGAAAGAATTAGCCAGTAAATCTGGGTCATGCTTACACTTTCATCAAGCTTAGTCTTTATTTCAGTTAGATGATCTGTCATTTCAAAAAATCACAAATAAATCTCAAATTTCAAAAGAATGGTTTGTTTTCATAGAACCTGCATTTCACAGTCAGTTTGTGCTCCTATTGACACCTGAAAATAAAGTATTGTTAAGTCAGCACGGCGCATTAGAGATGAGCATTAGTTTTGAGGTTAGACAGACCTGGGTTTTAATCCTAACCACGTGGCTGACCTCATCTTGGATAAGTCCCTTTACTTCTCTGTCTTAGTTTTCCCATCTGTAAAAATGAGGTAAATAGTACCTATGCCCTTTGAGAAGCCTTATTTTGCAGAGGTTAATCACTAACTTCATGACTTTGAGTCATCTACTCAAATGTTCTGTGCTTCAGTTTCCTCATCTGTAGAATGGGAATAAGAGGATACTTACCATGGGTGGCTATTATGGGACTACTTGAGTCAGTTCATATAAAGCACCTAGAACAATGCCAGGTGTACAGTAAGAAGGTAATCAAGAAGACCTGATACGATAGTGTTGCTGTGAAGATTGAATTAGATATCATCTTTCAATCCCTGGAATATAGAATGTAATACCATAGTCAGGATCCCAACAAGAAGCAGAAGGCACCCTCACAGTGGGCTAAGTTGAGAAGGGTTTATGTATAAAGGGAAGCAATTATAGAGACACATGCAGAGTGTAAACTACAAGGATCGTGCAGGACCCAGAGCACAGCCCTCACCACCCCTAGACAAAAAGTGATGACGGAAGGGAAGGTCACGAGAACTCAGAAGGAGAGGGGGTCTGCAGCACAGGTCACCTTGAAAAGAAGCAGTTATTATCTATCAAGGGACATAGACAGTCCAAGAAGACTTCACAGTGAGAAAATCAGGAGGATAAATCTTACTTCGCTCTCCTGCCTTCCCCCAAACCTGGGCTCTCCTTTGGCCTAACTGAATCAGAAGCCAGATCTCTGTACGTGTAATCCACACAGGAGTAAAGAGCTGGCTGGAGAAAGGTAGACAGTGGGCCTGGGACGAGAGGGGCCAACAGAAGACATCCAGCACGGTTTACACTCTTGTCCTTCATCTGAATAAAAATGTATGTCCCCGGAATAGGGATGCACAGAGTCCCATCAGCGTCCACGCTATCACAGGGTAAAGTCTATTTGGTGATACTTCCACCTGAAACCTAATACATTAACCACCATCAGCATTCTGTTAAGTAAAGGAGAAAAGAAGAGTAACATAAAAGAGCTGCTACAATTCCCACCTCCACAGCTGTCCCAAACCGTAAGCGGAAAATCATAGCTGCCCTCTTCCACCATCTGTTCCCTATTCCCCTTGCCTCTGCCAACACCCTGGCTGAAGGAGGTGCCCAACTATTCATTCCTGTAGGATTTGGGTCCTTGGTTGTTTTTGTCTTTGTAGGATTGCTACAGCTTTCCATTGACCAGGTCTATTAGGATATTTGGAAATGAAGCTAGTGCATTCCCTAAATTCCAAACAAAATCCTCTTTGTTCTCATTGTTAAGTTACAGCCCTATTCCCTTCTGGTACTCAGGATAATTACTCTGGCTACACTGACCCCCTTCAGTGCCTATCCATTCAGTGGTACAGGAATCCCACAATGGTCAGAGGGCAGTCTCAACTTCCAGTATTCCTTAATGAAAGGATTCTTCTCTTTAGCAGTAGCAACTCCAACCCCACAAACCCAAGGTCACAGGGAAAGAAAACAATATTCAGTGGGCTGTTGGGTGAAATCATGAGAGGGGCTTTTCCAGTCTCCACTGCTTGGTTCCCAGACTCAAGTATCCTGGCCATGGGAAAACAAAACCATAGTTGCTGCTGGTTTAAGACATTTACTGCATCCTATAGGACATCACCCGAACTTTGCAAGATGTTGTCTTGTAGATGTCATTGTAATTGAGCCTTCAGCAAGACATTCTTCTGTTCTGTCAAGTCAACTGCTTTTGAGTTATGGGGCACATGGTAAGTTTTTCAGGGGACCATTGAACGAGTACCAGTGAGACTTAGAAAAGGCTAACTCACCCCTCAGAATGGGTCACCTTGTCAACCTCTGGTTATATCTTCCCATTCTCTCTACATTCTAAAAGTTGTGGTTCAGTGGTAAACTTCCCATGTCTACCCTGGACATACAGTTCAAGTCCAAGCCCAGGCAAGGACGCACCTTTACTCCAATGCTCTTTCACCACTCACCCCTGATTTAATAACGTTCTCTCTTCCTTTGCGTGTACCCAGAAACCACTCATTTCCCAAGGTCTATCCAAAGGCTTATTTCCGGGGACAAAAAATAAAATAAATTACTGATTCCCAACAATCTGCACCATATCATGTTATTTGGTTTTTGTATTTCAGTTGCTTCTGATTGTCAGCTTTCATCTGGTGTGTCTGGTGGTGTCTGCATAAGCAAATTGGAAAAAAAAAAAAAAACTCCTTGGAGAGAGTGTACATTAGCTCTTGAGGATTCTATCTGTTTTGGGAGTGGGTCTAATTTATACTGTTACCAATTTATTTCAGTATTGCTTTAGAGCCCCATATAGATCTGTATCTATCCAGGCCAAGGGATGCAAAATTAAATGTAGTTTATATAAATGAGTGAAGGGGGTCAGAATACAGTGTAGCTTGTGGTAAAATGCTGTGCCCACACCCACTTGGAGGTATTCAAATTCAAAATTTTAAAAGTATTCCCTCCCTCTCCTATATCACCAGTTTTTGCCCTCTCTATTGGATCACTCCCATCAGCATACAAGTAGGCTGTTACTTCCGTCATTTTTGTCCTGCTGCCTCCCGTACCACGCCCCAATCCTTGCTCCACCTGCCCCAACCCCCACTTATGCCCCTATTTCTGTACAGATTTTGATATTGTTCTAATGTGTAACAGAACCAGCCGAGTCCCCTTTTAGCAGAAGGATCTGAAGAGCAGCAGCACAGGTGACCACAAGCATGCAGGTGCATCACCTCAGGTCTGGCACACATGCACATGGTGGGCACACGTGTAACATCCTGAACAGAAGTGATTCCATTTTGTTAAGCCTTTTAATTTAAAAATTTGTTCTCTCCTGTAACCCAAACCACATGGCCTGCAGCTGATTGCCAGAACACAATGACTCTTGTTCTCAGAAGGACAGGTGGGTCCCCCCAAACCCCCACACCCATAGGGAGACCTCACAAACCGCCCTGTGCCAGGTGCCCGGGAAGCAGCACCTCCACCAGGGCCCACGTGTGAGGGCTCTGGAGGCCTTGCTGCATTCTCCACTGCCCCTGCCCACCCAGAAGTGCTGCTGCTCTTCTGACCCCCGCTGTGAGGGTGGGATTCTTGGCCACCCAAACTGACTTCCTTTTTTTGTACAAATGGAAGTGATCCAGAAGGAGCTGCCACGCCCACTCTGAGAGTGTCACGCCACCTTGCTTCAGTGTCCTCATCACCCTTTTCGCCTTTAGTCCTGGGGAAGGCCCAGCAGATTCTCCGGCTCTGACCCAGGGGTGTCTACATCACCCCCATTTACTTGTATTAAAAAAAGAGATTGAAAAATGTACTGAGGGGAAAAAATGTACTTTTTAATATATAGTTAAAAAAATGAACTACTCATGATCTTACTTCCTCATTAGCTTTGCTCCCTGCTTATTGTAAAATCTAAATTAATAGTCTTTACCTGCTGTCTCCAACTGTTCTCCTTCCATTTTCTCTTAACCCGTCCCAGTCAAGCTTTTGTCCCCAGCACTTCTAAAAAACTGCTCTTGTTAGAGTCACCAGTGAGCTGTGTGCCACCAAGTCAGTGGTAGCTCTAAGGCCTCATCTTAACTTCTCGGCAGCATGTGGTAATATATCCCCTGGCTTTGCTCCTCCTCGGTCTCCTCTGTGGCTTCCTTCTCCACCTCCCTAGCCTTGTAATGTTAGGCTGCCCCTAGTGCTTTTGATCTCTTTCTTTGTCTGTCTCATTCCTTCCTGTGGCTTAAAAACCATCAGCTGATGACACCCAAATGTGTCTGTGTCTACCTAGCCCAGTTCTGATGAACTCCAGACTCACATATCCAAATGCATTCTCAAATTCTCAACTTTGACATCTAGTGGACCCAAGATGAAATCCGACCTCAAGTTAACCCAAGATGAAATCCGAACTCCTTTCCTTCTTCCCTTCCCAAACTTGCTCTACCTGCCCTTCCTCATCTTGTCAAAAGCAATTCCTTCTTTCCAGTTGCTGAGGCCAATGACTTCCAAGTCATCCTTGACTCCCCTCTTTCTCTCACACCCCAGCCCATCTGTCAGGAAAGCATGCCGACTGTGCCTAAAAAAATACACCCAAGAGTTTCAATTTGGGATGATGAAAAAGTTCTGGAGATGGCTAATGGTGATGGTTGTACAACAATATAAATGTACTTAATGCCACTGAGCTGTACACTCAAAAATGTTTTATGTTAAGTATATTTCAGTACAACTTAAAATACACACACACACACACACACACACACACACACAGAATCTTACTGACCTTTCCTACCTCATCTGTCACTACCATGATTAAGCCACTGTCATCTCATCTGGTTTACACCAATAGCCTCCTAGCTTCTTCCTGTTTCTTCTACCCTTTTCCCCACGGTTTATTCTCAGCAAGCAGCCAGGGTAATTAATTTAAAACCTAAGTTGGATCATGTTTCTGTTTGTCTGAAAACCCCACAACGGCTCCGCATCTCACTCAGAGTTAAAGCCAAATTTCTCACAGTAGCTTATAAAACCCACGAGGATCTGGACTCCCGTTGCCTCTCATTTTCTCTTCAATAAGCTCCTGCTCCCTTCACTCAAACACACAGCCCTGGTGCTGCTTCTGGAGAATGCCAGGCATGCTCTCCCCGTAGGCTCTTTGCTTCTGTTTTGCCCAGAGCACACTCTTCCCTCAGGGATCTGTATTCCTAACTCCTTCCAGTCCCTCCAAGTCTTTGCTCAAATCTCACCTTCTCAATGAAAGTACCCTGATCAATGATTACTGACACCTGACCCCCTAACTTGGCAATTCCTTACTTTGCTCTATTTTTTTTCCCATGGTATTTCTCACCTTCTACTAGTTACCCTTTGAATGTTTCCCCTAAATTTCGTGTGTTGGAAACTTAATCCCTAAATTCATTTGTTGATGGTATTTGGAGGTGTGTCCTTTGGGAGGCAATTAGAATTAGATAAGGTCATCAGGGTGGGGCTCCCATGGTGGGACTGGTAGCATTATAAAAACAGAACGACCTGAGCTGACATGCTCATGCCCTCTTGCCATGTGATGTCCTCAGTCGTGCTATGACACAGCAAGAAGGCCGGTGCTGTGCTCTTGAATTTTCCAGCCTCCAGAACTGCAAGAAATAAATGTCCTTCCTTTGTAAATTACCCAGTCTCAAGTATTTAGTTCCAGCAACAGAAAGTGAACTAAGACAGTATGCAATTTATTTATCACACTCTTTTTACTGTCTGTCTCCCTCACTAGAAAGTAAACAGGGATCTTTGTCTATTTTGTTCAGTTATATCCCAAGAGGGTAGAACAGCTTTTGACACATAATATATACTCAATAAACATTTGTTGAGTGAATGAAGCAATGAATAGGTTTGAAGGAGCACCAAATTATAAGCTTGCTCGGAGCACCCACGTGTCTTGATTCAGTCCTAATGGGAAAATGCAAACTGTGTTTGGGTACAGACGAAGTGGGTACAAGCAGTGAACGGTAAGAGCAGACAGGTACAATTAGATTGTGAAAGTCCTTGAAATAAGGGAGGATCCTGAGTGTCTATAAAGTAAGGAGTCTTAATAGTTACTGAAGATGAAGGACAATTCAGCCACAGGCCAAAGCAGAGCAAACTGTACTCAGCCTAGAAACCTTTGTAGGATGGTCCAGCAAGGTGAGACATGACGACCTACGGCCTCATGTTTTAATATAAACTAAAAACCATTTAATATCATCAAAGCCAAGAATCATCTTTATGGTTACTCTACTCCTTGAGTAATCACTAGCATGTTATATTATTCTGTATATTCTTCTGTATGCTCAAAATATTTCAAAACTAAAATTTGTAGATGCAAGAAAAGGAAAAACCCAGAAAATCAAGTAGGCCTGTGATTAGTCAGTTTCTTATTCTAGGATTAATAACTTTTTACATGTGTGTGATCTTAGTGATAGATGCTAAAAGATTTTTATTTCCTAATTTAGCCACTGTTTTACCTTTTCCCCCACCAGAATTACCACCTTCCTCACTATCCCCAATAAGAAGACCATCAGTGACACTTTCCAATTTTCCCACATCTGTGTATGAGTCCACCAGAGAAAGCTTGGATTCTTCCTGAGCCCTGTGCTCTATATACAATCTGCCATCCATCTGTTCAAATTGGCTTTTTCCTTCTTAACTACCCTGCCAACAACTTCGTCCAAGCCCTCATCTACTCGCACCTGTAGTTCTGCATTAATTCATTTCATCCTCACAGTGACCCTATGAAGTAGATGCCACTTTACAGAGGAGGAACTTGAAGCACAGAGAGGTTATTCTTTAGTGAGAGACAAAGGACAAGCAAGTGCAGAGTCAGGATTTGAACTGAGGTGGTTTGACTTCAGAGTCTCTGCTCCCAGCTTTCTCCTACAATTCATTGTATGTGCTCATTTTCCTAAAAGTCTGCCTCAGCCAACTGCTCTTCATCTTCAGCATTGTATCTCCATTTATTTTCAAGGCTTTCCGTAATCTGACCTAATCTTTAGTGTTCACCGATTCCTATTGCACTAGCTTCTTCTGCTTGCTCTGTTCTCACAGATACGTTGCACATTTCTGCCTCCAGCCTGAAAAGGACTTCCATGGCAATCCACTACCACCTACTCTTTCTTTGGGTTCCCAAAGCACATGTGTTCTGTCCTGCCCTGTGGCTCTTAATTAGGTACCACCTTAGCTGGCCATTTGTTTCTTTGTGTCGGCCGCATCTCTCACAGGGCTTCTCAGTCTCACCACTATTGACATTTTAGACCAGATCATTCTTAATTGGGGAGAGCTGCCCTGGGTACTGCAGGATGCTTAGCAGCCTCCTGAGCTCTGTGCACTAGATGCCCAGCCCCCTCTCCTCTCTTTAACACCTGCACCACCACCACCCTCCAGTTGTGAAAACCAAAATGTTTCCAGGAATTGCCAATTGTCCACTAGAGGCAAAATCACCCCCAGTTGAGAACCACTGGCCTAGACTGAAAGCTCTTCAATTTCAGAAACTGCATCTTCTACTTTTTTTGTCTTCTCCACTGCAGCCAGCATCGGTGCCTGGCACATAGCAACAACTCAATAAATAGCTGTTAAGTAAGACCTCTGCCATGTCTACACCATCAAATTGTACCTGGGCTCTCCTTTTCAGTAACTCATTCCGCCACACAGTATCTCATAGCTTGATGCTGGCCATAGAGAAAGCTAGGCTGACCATGACCTTTTGACTAGGTAGAGCAGCAAAGTTGAAGAAAACTGAGCTCCTGGAGCTTTAGCTAGCATTTATGATAGGTCACAAGTCTAATCTTTTGTTCCAGATCGATTTCAAAAAAGAAAAAGAAAACAAAGTTTATCCAAAATCAAGTGTCAAACCATGAGATGCTAAATAAAGTTAATAAAAACTGTGTGGTATTAGGATACCCTATATATTAGGATAGCATATGCAGTTGAACCAGCTTTTGTGTCAGGCAAATCTGGAGTCAAATCACTGCTCCATTTTCATGTAGCAGCAATGTAACTCTGGGTGACTATTCAGGTGCCTCATCTAGAAAATGTAGGTAATAAAACATATCATCTAGGAAAGGCATTCCCTACTCCTACCAACACGGCCCTTACCAAATACCGGCGCTGTACGTACTGAGATCTTATTATACTATACCAACTTACTCACTATACTAACACTGGCACAGGTCTTATCTTTATCCCATCCCATCGAAACAGAGACTGAACAACAGAGAGGTTTGGTCATTTGTCCTGTCACACACCTTGTGACAGAATTCAAATCCAGAGAGTTGGGCTCAGAGTCCATGAGTATCACAATGACATCATCCTTGTGGATGAGAACATTAAATAAGATAGCAGAGGTGAAGCAACTAGAACACAGCAGTTACTCAGTAACTTTTCCCTCACCCAGTTCCCTAGAACTCATTCAGCAAGTAGTTACTGGGTACTCGCAGAATGCACGTGAACATCTCGAAGCAGACGTGCTTCTCCCTCGGAAGATAAAACAGAAGGAGGCCAAGTAAGCCAGAGCTCATCTTCAGCCCCCAACTCCTTTCTTATTAGCTCAGTCTCTACCTCTGACTCAAGGCAGATATTTCCTCCATTCATAAATTTGGTGGACTCTCTTCATCAAAACAGCTCTCAGGAGAGGCTCTGACACTTATTCCTGGTAAAGTGTAAATGACTGATCTAATAGTAAGTATGTTGCACAGCAGTGTTTCTCTTAGAGGCATTTCCACGTTCGTAAGCATGACACCTGTATGAGTAGGGGTGGACAGACAGAGATGGTTATTTTAGGGAACTGGCTCATACGACTATGGAGGCTAGCAACTCCAAAACCTGAAGGGAGAGGCCAGCTGGCTGGAGACTCAGGGAAGAGTTGCAGTTTGAGTCCTTCTTGCTCAGGGGAGGTCAAACTTTCATCTCCTAAGGCCTTCAGCTGTGGATGAGGCCCACCCACATTATGGTGGGTAATCTGCTTTGCTCATTAACATTTATCCATTTAAATGTTAATCTCATCCAAAAACCACCTTCACAGGAAACATCTAGAATAATGTTTGACCAAATATCTGGGCACTGTGGCCCAGCCATGCTGACCCATAAAATTAACCATCACAACACCTTAAATCTAAATACATAGAACTTCAAAAGAAAAATTGCTGGTACCAGTCAACAGGCAGGAATATCTGGGGACTAGGCAAAGGCCTTCCTCAGCTCACTGAGCTCGCAATACATGGCTACACACCAGCACAGTGGATTATAAACCCAATAACGTTCCCCTTCTCTTTGCTCTCTTCTACAGCCTGAAATTTAGGAGGAAGCCTGTTCAAAAATATTTATTTTTCCTGATTCAATAGGAAAGATATTTGCCTTTAAATAAAGGTACATACCTACCCTGCCACAGTTCTATTTCCCCCCAAACACCAACAGCAGTTGTGAGGGGAGACGCCAAGCTCTGCCTTGTTTATGGCTCCATGCCTCCTGCCCAGCACAGTTGCTACCTAGCAAGTAGTTGCTGCCCAATAAATAATCATTGAGTGAATTAAAAACGAACTATGAAAGTCAAACAGCTCCCTGGTGTTCCCTTGCTTGGCATGACTTTCCATCACACTAGGCATCTTTATTTACACACTGAAGCACTGAACTAAAACTCATTCTAAAGCAGATAGCAATGCTTATTAATTTCGTGGTCATTTTCAATTCACGGCATCCCAGGTCTTCCGGGTGAGTGAGACAATGAGAGCCCGCTTCCACATGCATGTGATTTCAGAAGCCATTCTTTAAACCATTTTACCCATTCACCTGCAGAGAGAAAACTCTTGTTGAGCTTTTAGAAAATTCCCAATTTAGACAGGAACTCATGCATATCAAAGGCCTTTGCCAGAGAGATTAAAATGCCCCAGAGACAGGCAATGACTATTTGCCTGCTGAAAGAATATGCAGGAAGGATGTATTCAGCGTTGAGGATTATCACTGAAGGAGTTGAACATCTCCCAGGCTTACAAGTGCGCTGTTCTTTTCATTTATTTCTTATTCCTCAGCAAATATCTTTAATGATGTGCCCTGTGCCAGCAAATCAGAAAAAGGGCATTGCATCCAGATGTGATCTCTGCGACCTTTAGGAACTGGCACGTCTCTCATTTTATTTGTTATCCTTTGTCCCCTCCTCTCCTCCAGGCCAGGCTCCATTGGCATTCCTTCCCCCCAACCCCAGAGGTTTGTGGGCAGTGACAACAGGGCTCTGACGGGAAACGGGTTCCCACCAGGGGGCACTGGAAGGGGCGAACATTCTGAGAAGCCCTTCTCAGAACAGCTCTGAAAGTCACCTCTCAGCGCAGCAGAGAAACCGAGAGGAGAAGCCGTCGGGCAGGGCTGTCTGGGAAGCAAAGCGGCTGTCGTTCCTAATGTTTCAAGGTTCATGTCAGCGTCACCTCGAGTTCATCCCCTGACATTTCTGATGTCAGAGTTTCATTTTGAATCAGTGCCTCAAGTGAAATGTATTCCTACTGAATTTGGTCATCATAGTAACTGGCAGATGGCTGGTTTTCGTATTTAAAAACATGGCTTGAAGCGGGCTCAGTTTCAATAGCTGCCTCAAGCCAACAACAGGGCTTGTCACCCAGCTCAGGCGCTCCAGGTTGTGGTGTTACCATGACGGATCTCTGGTGGCAGCTGCATTTGCCACTGAAGGGCTGGCAATTGGGAAAGCCTTGAAAACCTCTGGCTTTAGAAAAATAGGATGATTAGAGCTGATCCTATGAGTTTGCTACAAGATATGCCTTATTTTCTTCCAGAAATTTACAGAAAGGCCAAAATTCTTCCTTACTTGGTCTCTAGATCCATTTCTTAAGGGTCTTTTGAAGACAAACATATTTTAATTGAGTTAACTCATATTACCTGGGAGGTGCAACACAGCTAGCTTTTCTATAGCAGGGATTTCTACCTCTGATCAGGAGTTAAAAAGGCTTTCCAGATGCCAAACCAAGAACCCACATTGTGGGGGAGAGGGGAGACAGGACAAGGTGACACATTGAGTTTCTCACAGAAATGTTTATTCAACGTAGAAAACTATCCTTGGAGCTGGCCGGTTAGCTCAGTTGGTTGGAGTGTGGCTTTGTAACATCAAGGTCAAAGGTTTGGTTCCCTGTCCAGCCAGTTGCAAAAAAAGAAAGCTATTCTTTATTCTGAGTTGATGTCCTTTATATATTTGGGGCATTAAATTATCGTGTGTGTGTGTGTGTGTGTGTGTGTGTGCACCTATGCCTTTCTCCTTTTGATACTAAAATCCGTTCTTCTAAGAAATGATAGTCACCAGAGATGTTAGTTTTTCTAAATGTATTGTCAAAATAAGTGAGCAACCCTGTGTCAGACCCCAATCTGCTTGGCTGTTTTTTGTGTTTGTTTTGTTTTGTTTTTTGACATTATGCTGTCTGTGAAAACTTAGAGAGGATAACTATATCAGGGGATTCACTGGCAACTAAGAGAAAGCAAGTACCTGGATAGTGGGACAGTAAACTGACAAATGCAGGTGGAAGAGAAGAATGGAGCTTGGCCCGTCTGGGTCTGGAGGGACACTGTGTGGGAGGAAAAGGCGAGGGGGCTCTAGAAGCCTGGGAAGCAGGATGGGGCACCCAGCATGAGGGGAGGGAATGTTCTAGGCAGTCAAGCGTGCTGCAAGGAAAGGCAGTCTCCCTGAAGATGGCTCATCTGTTTTCCAGCTTCAGCAGTAGCAAAGCCATGGACTCCAAACAGTCTTCCAGCACCCCGAAGCCCTTGTTTGCTCTGTGCAGAAACTTTGATTTCGTCCCTGTAATGAGCTGATGTAGATGGACTTTGCATCACCTTGTACACAAGGCCCCTCTCCCCCACATCTCAGAGCAGTGTTTCCTAGAACAGTGTTGTCTGTGAGCTCAGAATGCATGACAAGCTCACAGATACCACACCCAGGACATCCGGCTGTCCTCACTGACCCTAAGTGGGTAGGTGGGCTCCGAGAAGGAGCAACAGGATTATCTGCAGGTCAGCACCGAGAAGGCAGAGAAGCCTCAGAGGCAGTTTCACAGGGTGGATGCAGTTATCATTATTACACACTTGAGGCAGTTACTGGAGGGAGACAGAAGAGGGCTGGCTGCTTAGCCCCTCTGGTTAGAGCACGGCGTGGTATCACCAAGGTCAAGGGTTCGATTCCTCACCTGCCAGCCGCCCAAAAGAACAAAAATAAAGACAAAAGAAAAAACATAAACTAGTGTCCATTTTAACATCGAGCCTATTTTTGAGAAAGGGCAAGGAGTCCAGCCCAAGGCAAAACGGTGATGAAAGTGGCCGAGTTTGCTTTTGATGTGTGGCACTCCCCGCTTTCGCCACTGAATTAGTTATCCACTGTTGGAAACAAATTATTACTCCCAGACCTAGTGACTTACAACATTTATTATCTCCCAGTTTCTGTGGGTCGGGACGCCAGGAACAGCTTAGCTGGGCGCCTCTGGCTCACAGTCCCTCATGATGGTGTGGTCGCCGGAGCACCCACTTCCAAGCTCACTCCCGTGGCTGTCGTGGGCCATGGCCGTGGTTGCTCCTGACAGGGAGTCTCCACGAGCTGCCCGAGAGTGTTGCAGCATGGTGGCGGGCCATCCAAGACAAGGAATGCCACACAGAGCCAACACAAGAGCCACAATCTTTGGTAACCTAGCTTCAGGGGTGACATTCTGTCACTTTTACCACATTCTATTCACAAGAAGTGAAGGACTGGGTGCAATTCATACTCAAGAAGAGGGATCGCAACAGGCATGAATACCTGGAGGGAGACATGATCGGGGCCCATCTTAGAGGCTGCCCACCACGGCTACCCTCCTTATCTTCAAGTTAATAATGACAGTAATAATGATATTAACCTCACAGGGTGGTGTGAAAAGAGGACTTTGAAAACAGGCCCTAGAAAGGCAGAGTAATCCTTCCCTCACCCTCAGACCAAATTATGGAGATGAGCCAGACACCTGCCTTTTAACAGTATCCCAGGCAAGCTTCAGGCACACTAAGACTTAAGAACCACTCATAAAAATTAATGTTTTTCTTTTACTTTATAAATTGGCAAGAAAAGAAAAGCCAAGAGAAAAGCCAAAAGAAAAGAAAGAGAAATTAGGTAAAAATGGGGTTCAAGGGAGTTATGTGGTAAAATTTTCTAAAACTCAGCTGCTCGACTCTGGCCCTGTCCTTAAATAACTCTCCTGGGCTGGGTCTGTTCTCAGGGAAACTGTTATGTGGTGGAAATCCTGGTGACACCAATTACACTTCACAGACTGAACCTCACTGGAGCAGTGTCCTTATGCCTCGCTCGAGATGTCCCAGCCTCCAGTCTGATCAATATCACCCCTTCCGCAATTACCTCCTCCCACCCTATGGCAGCCTATGAAGCCAGGTTTCTGTGACATCCCTTAAAACAACAAATGTATTTGGCAAATGACTCTGGCAAACACATATAAACATTTTTTTGATTAACAGCAACACACCTGAAGGTATCACTTGGCCTTCTCCTTGTCAAGAGTGAACACTCATTGTTCTACCCAGAAGAAAACTGGAGCCATGTCTAGCTGCAGTTCATGGCAGAAGAACACAGGTGATTCTTCCCATCAGATCAAATTGTCAGAAGTTGGAAGGGACAGTGAGATTTCATCAAATCCATCCCTTCCCATGTCAGAGAGAACGATCCTCAACATACCCGAGCACCCCTCTGATAGGTAGTCTCTTATTTAATCCCGTGGGCAGTCTATTCCCTGTCTCAACCCCTACAATCATGTGTTCTATACATAACTGAATCTTTTCTGTTATAATTTACGGCCTGCTCTCTAGTTCTGACCTCAAGGGAAATGAAGAACAGATGCTCACACAGCTTTTGATATTTAAAGATTCTCATTAAGTCACCGCTCAGCTTTGTCCTGCCATTGGGGAAGGCGGGCACACAGGTTGCTGCTGCTTCTCTTTCTCTGCTTTGCTCTGCTTGGCTTGTATTTTTGGTAACAGGCAGCTTTGTTTTTATCTGAGTGGATTAAGACTAAATTATCCTCAAGTCAACACAACTGGAATGGCATGGTTTATCTTTTACGAATTCTACCGACACGTGTTGGGTCCTATGAGGTGATTTGGCTTAAACAGATAACATTTTAAAATTACAATCAATTTTTTTGTAATACCATCTAAAACTCAGAAATGCAAAAACTTGACTTTATTAGCTGGCCTTTGATGTTTTAACCTGGTATGACTGAGCTTTGTTGAAACTTGTTTCCATAGTCATTCAGAATTAAAATCAAAGACTATTTTTCTTCCTTATTTTGTAACTATTTGCACAATAAGGCCCTCTGAGTCTTAGAGCTAAATTACTAAGCATTTCCAAAAATTGAACAAGGTACTGAACAGTCTTCCAAAGCAACTCCAAAATAAAGTTCATGAAGCACCTGTCATTTTTACCTATTTTTTTTCTTAACAATATCTTGTTGGGAGTTGGGCAAAAAAGGACTCTCCATGTTACAGACAGGGACTGCTATAAAAGATGTTGCCAACAGTGACCAATAGCAAATGGCTATAGCAAAGTATAAAGTATATAGTGGCAATAGCAAATCTAGGTCTGGTGGCTTTCAACCCTGGGTTCCTTACACCAAATATTCTAAAAACAAACACTTCATACTTATTACATTTCTACACGTATATGTAGATTTAAGGACAGTATTTTTGTTCTGTTTTCATTTGTGTTCTCAATGCTTAACATTTACTAGAATTACATCACCACAATCATTATTCAAATAAGAAACAAAGTCTCATCCCATCTGGGGAAATTATCTTCAAAATTTCACTAGCTCTATGCCCTAGAAAACACTTCCTCTTGTGTTCAAGAACAAGTAACACACCCAGAACAAGCCCTAAAAATAAATGACGAAGCCCATCTTACTTACAGGAGGAAAGAATCATGGCTGCATTTCTGCGGGGATAACACAAAACAGCTTTCAGTTCTTCCGCGGGGCTCCACTCACAAAAACACATCTTTTAACTGAAATCATAGTTCACCCAAGACGTTTCTCACAGGCAGAGTTAACCCCACCTATTTTCCTGTTCTGAAAACCTCAGAGAAGTGTGTGAATGACAACCCAAGGGCCAAATAAAGCTCAATAATCGGCATCCAGATCTCTGAGGGAGGTCGCTATTTGTTCTTCATTCCCAAAAGTGTGGGTGACTCTTGCAAACATTTTCAAGAAATCACAAAATTTTGGTAAAAGGGACCTTAAAAGTCATCCAAATTGCCTCTCTGGACAAAAGGAAATGGAGGCACAGACAGAATAAGGGACTTACCCAAGGCCACACAGTCAGTAGTAGGAATGGAATTAGATTCTAGGTTTTGAAATACC
This sequence comes from Galeopterus variegatus, assembly GCF_000696425.1. Taxonomy (NCBI): domain Eukaryota; kingdom Metazoa; phylum Chordata; class Mammalia; order Dermoptera; family Cynocephalidae; genus Galeopterus; species Galeopterus variegatus. Next base: position 143,673 of record NW_007727304.1, read on the forward strand.
AAGTCTACAAAGTTCTTTCCTCCCACTCAGACACTTCAGGGACCTTATTAGGAAGGGTGACAGGAATCTAATAACATACCTAAAAGGGGAGAAATATAAGAACATCAACAATATAAAACGTGTTTGGGAGTTTCATTTCATCCAGATAGAACTTTCTAGACTGGAAAACATAACGAAAAATTAAGCAATTAAGGGAACAACTTTAATGAAGACACAGAATATTCACATTGCCCTTCCTGTTTCCTGCCCTCTAATTTAAGATCTCTTTAGCATTCTGAGTGGATTTTTTTTTTTTTACTTCACCTTTTGCCTTAGCTATCCTTTCATATAAAAAACTCTTTTAAGGTTTTAGCGCAAAATATTTAAAGATCTTTGAAGAAAATGTTCCCAAATGTTGCCAGGTATTACCTGTCTTGTTTTCCCATTAAAAGCGTATGTGTCTGTTGGAGCAGGGACTCTACCTTCTCAATCTCTTCAATGCCACCCAGTGCCTCCCCCAGCTCTTCAGGGTGGAAAGGGAAGGATGGCATGGGAGGAGGAGGAGAAAGGTAGGGAAGGAAGAAGTATGACAGTGACAGGAGGTACAGTTTGCCTATGACCAGTCCCTTGAATGAGCTAAGTCACTTCAAAGGTGGGTGTTTTTGTGATGCGGGTACAATTAAACAGGAAGATGAGGAGGAATATGGCAGATCTTGACAAGACGTAGGATAAATATTTTGCTTTTTTCCATTATAAGGGGCACAAGGAAGAAATGCACACAGTGTGGGGACCGCCTGGTGCGCAGACTGCAGACTGGCCAGGATGGAAGGAGATACAGGCTGGGAAGGAAGGCGCTTCCCAGAGCTGCACCTGTGTGTTCACCCACCGCTCCATGGCCTCCACAGTGCAGGAGAGACCAGGGCAGCCCCAGAGGGGACGGAATGCTGGAGGAAGTGGCCGTGTCTTCCTCAGTCTTCAATCCCAGCAGATACCGAGAATATGTTGGGCAGTAAATGGTCTCTGCTGTTGGTAACTGAGACAGTTTCTGTTCCCTGGGTCTCATGAGGAAAAAGGAAGGCTCTAACTCAGTTGGTGTCTTAGGCAGAGATTGTAAAGGTGAGAAACCCACTCAAGCAAACTCCATAGCAGGGTCTATAGTGAGAATCTAACAGTCTAGCTGAGCCAGGAACCCAAGTCCAATCAGGCTTCCCGAAAACATCTGCGAGGCAGCTTGGCACACCGTGCTCCCCATTTCTCTTGGTAGCTTCCTGGACTCTCTGCCACAACTTGAGCTGCTCTGCATCCTGCTTGAAGTGGAGGCAGACTTTGTTGTGAATCATAACCAAAAGAATCTGCTCTGACCAGGCCAGCTAAATTATAGTACCTTGGGAGATCTTGAATAAGTCAGTAGTCATGTCCACATGTCCTGGAAAATGTTATCCTAAGACCATTTTACTTAGAGGCAGACAGGATGACACCAAAAAGCCATAAAATAACCTAGAATGCTTCTTTTATCCCTTACCTTAGATCCCTGCATGTAGGATGTAATCTAGTAACAATCCCAAATCTGTATGTCACGTGCAACCAATAGAAAACCTGATGAAGTAATTGGGGAGGGCTGTCCTTCTCTCTTTCCTTTAAGCCTCTCCGCTTTTAATGATTATAAGATATTAAGCTCTCCTGGCACATTTTCAGGGCTACCTGATCTACGTGTCTCCCTGGTTGCAATCGTCATACTGGCTCAATAAATCCTTGATGTATGTATTTGGTTTCAGTTTCTTTTTAGGTCAACATGAATATCACTTGACCCTTCTGCTCCAGAGCCCAGCACCTCCAGTTAAAGAATCTATGCCCTGGGGCAGGTTCTTAAGACTTAAAAACTGACTGACTCCCTACTTCAATGTTCCACCTAATTCCAACTGGCTATGAACACCATGGGTGGGGTCCCACAGCCCAAACACAAGCCACGTGGGAGGCTGAGCTGGGCAGGCACCCCAAACACGTCTACCTGAGTGAGGGGGCAGTAGCAGTAGAAGAGTCCAGACTCTCTTCTCTTCAGTTAGGAATATGTGATCCTCAGGGGAAAAGAAATTGATAGCAATAAGGCACAGTCTCTAGTCCTCAGAAAGTAAGCTTATATATTACAGAACTAAAAGACAACTCATGTTTCTTATAAATATATAACTTTATATATTATATAGATTTACAATATATACAGCACACAAATATTTTTAATGTAATACTCATGACGGTCTTGAAAACAGATGTTTTCAAAATAAAAGATAGGTATTTATCCAAGGTGGGTTCCCGATTCTTCTAGAAACCAATTCCAGACAATGCCCCGATCCAGATTTCTGTAGAAGGCCATGGGAAGAGGAGGGTAGCCAGAACGTGGTGTAATACCCTTCTCCTTCCCAATACCCTGGACACCTTCTGGCACCAGCTAACACAGTCCTGTGTGCATCCCTAAAAGGGGCAAACTGTGGGGCTGGAACACAGTGGGCACTCAAACGCCTGAGGAAGGAATCCGAGTGAGTGCTTTTAATCACCACCTCTAAGGCAGCATTTCCACAAGCTGAAGATTCAGTCACAGAGCTAAGGCTGGTCTAGAAGCAAATGGTGCTTTCACTTTATAAGTAAAACAATCTACACACCCAGGTGCTAAATAAATTAGAAGTGAGCCACCAAGTGCCATTTCTTCCTTGTGCTCTGGACTGTGGGAGCCGCTGGTCACACCACTACTTATCTTCCAAACATTTCTTCACATTCAACGAGTTCATCTATCGCACGTAGCAAATCTTCAAAGGAAGGCCTTCCCTCTGGTTTCTACAATTAAAAGTCAGAGAGAAGCTGTGAGTTCCAGAATCCATTCCAAACAAAAAAAATTTCTTATTGCTCAAATTCACACAACACAGCATACTACAGAGCCACTGCTTTGGAACTGGAACACGGAGGTATCTCCAAATGAGTCTGTCTCTATGCTAATCTATCCTGCATGCACCACTGCTCCACGAACTTTTCTAAGACACTGCTTTCATGTCCTGTTCAAGAACCTAATGGAGTTCCTTATCGCCTGTGAAATCAAGATCTGCTAATTTGCAGGACCCTCTCTACCCTGCCCCTCCCCATCCACGTTACACAATTTCATTTCCCACAAAAACCCTCTCGTGGACTGTCTGCTAAATCAGACCAGTCTCCACCCTCGAGTACACACACCGTGTTGACAACCGTCTCTTACATCTGCTCACACTGTTCTCTCTCCCCCTAGCACCACTTCCTGCCCAGAAGCCCTCTGCCCACCTCCATAAGTGCTCTTGGGAGGAGTTACAGCAAGTGATTGAGAGCCTGGGCTTTGGAGTCAGATGGGTCTCTGCTGCTCTGTAGCTAATTGGCCTTGAGCAAGCATCAACTTCATGAGCCCTAACCTTCGCATTTACAGAGTGAGCATAGTAAAAGCACCTACACCTCCAAGGGTTATTTTGAGAACTAAATCTAAGGCATTTTAGCATAGTGCCTAGTACACAATACATGGGAGCTAATGTTATTGTCTTTCAAAAGTCATTCTGGTGTCTAGTCTGTTCTATGAGGTGACATTTCAATACTTCCAAAGACTGTGAGTAAACAAATGGGGAAGCTGAGGTTTAGAGATAGAAATGCTCTCTGGTAGAGTCACACTTTAACCCCACAAGTCATCCACTGAAAGATGAAAAGCCACTTCTCCAGGCTGCTCTCTGCATCCCCAGCACATGCAACTGGAAAAGGATCCCCACTTGGGAGGGAGGCAGCGCCTGAGTTTACTAAGTTGATTATTAGCATTTCCCACCACTTCTCATTCTTCTTCCCATTATTCAGAACTGAGCAGAGAGGGCTGGCTTCCTACCTAGAGCTTCAAATCATTACAAAACATGCGCCACTTCACTAGGCTATAAAGACAGCACATTATGCATCTACCAAGCCCACTCCCATTTCAGAGATTCAAAAAGAAAGCACACACAAAAAAATCTATACCTCCTGCCAACATCTCAGCATCACCTCATATGTGTGGTTGGATGCCAGCTTTGGCCGGTAGAGTCGGTAGCCTCGAGTAACCATGGTTACCACTTCATAATTGGTTTTTTTTTCAAAGGGCATTCTGCCTTCAGTGAATACTTCCCACATTAAAACACCTGGAAAAGGATAAGGATCACCAAATGATGTATCCACTTCCTCCTCAGGGCAGAGTTGAGAAAACATGGACCACGGATCTTACCGAATGACCAGACGTCGGATTTGCTGCTAAAGCGGCTGTAATTAAACACTTCAGGTGGACACCACTTCACGGGAAATTTAGCACCAGAAGAACTTGTGTACTGATCATCCAGAACGTACCTAGGGTAAGACACACCATGAGTTTACACCTCTGAAGTACGGTCTGCACTTTGTGTTTTCATTTTTTTCCCCTTACAATCAAAAACACAATGGACTGATCCTGCCAAAGCTACGTGGTCACCTCAGTGGCCACACCTGGTGATCTCCAGCTGCCTCTCAGCTTAATTTGAGTGCTTGAGATGGATGCTTCATGACATCAGCATCTACACTTTCTTTTTCTGTTCATTTTTCTTTTTTATAACGCAATAAAGGCAGAATAAACAAAATAGTTTGCAAACTTTTCGGTAAGCAATTTTGTTCTTTAAACAAAATTTTACCCAAAGGCCCCATATGTGAAAGATCTAAAGCAGAACTTCTCTAAAGGAAGTGGTGTAAAGTACCTAGAGACAAATACACTTTTAGCCCCCACCATTCCACAGAGCACAATTTAAAACTATAGCATAAGAAAAAAACACATGCAAAAAAAAAAAAAAAAGGCAAAATGACGTATTTAAATGGTATACATTTAGGGCCGGCCCAGTGGCGCACTCGGTAGAGTGCGGTGCTTGGGAGTGCGGCGGCACTCCCGCAGAGGTTTTGGATCCCATATGGAGACCGGTCCGCTCACTGGTTGAGCGCGGTGCGGGCGCGACACTGAGGGTTGCGATCCCATTGCCAGTCACGGTACGGGCGCAACACCGAGGGTTGCGATCCCATTACCGGTCACGAAAAAAGACAAAAAGGAAAAAAATAATAATAATAAAAATAAATAAATAAATGGTATACATTTATATACCATGACATCCACAAATATACACTCAAAACAACACTGTATAATTTTTCTATGTGAACATACTTATGTCCTGCTGGCAGGACACACAAATTGGTAATGGTGGCTACCTTTGGGGAGAATCCTTGATTATGGACGGTAGGTATGGGGACTTCAGCCCTTTCTGTGGTGTGTTTGGTACATATTTCCAAAAGGAATGTATTTTCATATTATATGTGCATATAAAGTTAATTTCTAAAAGCTGCCATGAGAAAATATTCAAATAATTGTACAAACTTTCTTTGCTATATAGACAAAGATGGTAACTCAGCACAAAGCCAGCTGCTGGCCAGCAGACGATGCCACCATGGGCTGGATCAGATTGTTGTCAGCCAAGGGAGTCTGAATTTAGTAAATAAAGAGTGTTTTGGGGGGGGGGGCTGATGCAAAAGCATAGATTTTTCCAAAAGCCAAACGTAGGAAGACCAAACACAAAAGTGGAAGCCTGCCTGTCAGATACAGAACATCTTTAAGTAAAGCAAATAAAGAGCCTGGGAGTCAGAAGCTCTGTTCCCATTTCTGACAGCAAAGCTTTCTAACTTCCCTGGACCCAAGTTTCTTTAGCACGCTATATAGACAAAGATGGTAACTCAGCACAAAGCCAGCTGCTGGCCAGCAGACGATGCCACCATGGGCTGGATTAGATTGTTGTCAGCCAAGGGAGTCTGAATTTAGTAAATAAAGAGTGTTTTGGGGGGGGGGCTGATGCAAAAGCATAGATTTTTCCAAAAGCCAAACGTAGGAAGACCAAACACAAAAGTGGAAGCCTGCCTGTCAGATACAGAACATCTTTAAGTAAAGCAAATAAAGAGCCTGGGAGTCAGAAGCTCTGTTCCCATTTCTGACAGCAAAGCTTTCTAACTTCCCTGGACCCAAGTTTCTTTAGCAGCTAAATTGGCCTTACATCCCCCAGTCCTTGCCTGCCTTTGTGACTGTTCTAGCACTGCCTATTGGCCAACGACCCTGGCCCAGCTGGCCCCAGACTTCAAGCTTTTGCACTTGTTCTTCCTCCCACCTGGAATATATTATCCCCAGATTTCACCTAACTGGCTACTTCTTGCCTTTCAGTGTTCATTCAAATACCTCCATCTCATAGAGGTTTTCCTGAGCACCCTCTGCCCTGCACCAGCATCACTCAGCACCCACCTCCCCTGCACCCCAAGTTATCTCTATCACAGGGGTGGGCAAACTTTTTCTATAAAGGGCCAGACAATACATATTTCAGATTTCACAGGCCATACTTTCCCTGTGACAACTACTCAACTCTGCTTTTGTACATGAAAGCAGTCACAGACAACATATAAACAAATGAGCAAGGAGGTGTCTCAATGACAGTTTTCACGTGTTGTAATATCCTTTTAATTTTTAAAAAATGATTTAAAAATGGAAAACCCATTTTTGGATCACCGGCTGTACAAAAAGAGGTGGGCCAGACTGACAGGTCATAGTTTATTTACTGATCTATAATCTATCACGTAAATTTATCCTCAGATCTAATGTTTCTCCCTCCTCCTGAATATAAGATGGATGTGGGAAGAGACTCATGTACCTTATTCTCTGCTATGGTACAGCCTAACATTGTGCCTGGTACATAATAGGCACCTAAATTTTTTACACATAAATCGGTGAATGAATGGACAGAGGAAGAGGAGAGAAAGAAGGACAACCTAAATTTAAAGGTCTTTTCTAAATTTTATTTAAATTTTAAAAAGTAAGAGCATAAAAACACTAAAGACATGGATAATATTAAGAACTTTACCACCAAACACATTTTTGTGAAAACAAAGATTCTAGAAATCTAATCCATACCAGGGAGGGGAGAATAGTGCATTTAACAGGCTATACTACCACCTAGTGGAAAGAATTATTAACACCACAACGTATACTTAGTTACTTTAATACATTTATCTCAGAACAGTTAACAAGGTTCTTTCTGCTTCACAGGCACAGATTAGTCTCACAGTATTGACTGTACAAAATAATGAGAACATCACCTAAAACTCAGCCATACCTGGCCATTCCAAAATCAGATACTTTCACAACTCCCGCCTCATTTACTAGACAATTTCTGGCAGCCTGGAAAACAACATTATGATGATAGATTAGTAAAAAGCTCCACAATAAAAGTAGAAAAATATAAGCTCTGTTTATATGAAATTTAGTGTAACCCGGTCATTTGCAGAGGGTGGAAATGTCTCCTTATAAGCTGTTTTTTACCCCTATGGCAGTATCTCCAACGTATATTTGAAAGAATGGGTAGAAAGGTCAGAAAGTCATATTAGCAATAAGGCATTACTATATCACCTTTACCAATGACCATACCTAGATAAGGACTAATAGGAGGATCAACCCACCCCCAGTCCTGTTCTTATTAAACTAATTTTCTTACTGATAGTGGCAACATCTCTTGAAGTCCTTAACCCAGGTTCTCACTAGGCAATATACTAAATACAATTGTGCATTCTTTAATTCATATTTTCTTGGCCATTCTTCAAGATCACAAGGTTCAAGAAAATAGTTTGGTAAAAAGACATGGCATTTCTCGGAAGAAAGACATGATGACACTTTTAATACTGAAAGGGACCTTAGCCAGGGAATGGCCATCTTTCGGGTAACGAGGGACAGAGCAGAAAATTTCAGTTAGCCATTAACTTGGAAACTGATCATCATCAATTCCTTGAGGTTAGCAGAGAAAATGAGAAACTGACTGTATGGCTGAGACTGCCCAGAGATCATGCCCCAAAAGGATCCTTCTCAAAAGTTTATTTCGGCTAGTCTCCCATTACACCCTCTTATGTTGATTTACTTTAGATGTTGCACACATACAATTAAGAATTAAAATGAAGTTTTCCTGTTTTTCTCACCTCCCTAATCAACTGCAAAAGAGGAAATCCAAGAGAAAGGCAAAGCAACCTAGCTGATTATTAACTCACCTTCTTGCTTAAAGAAAAACTGCATCCACGTTATTTAGAGGCGAAGTTTTCCTGTTTTTCTCACCTCCCTAATCAACTGCAAAAGAGGAAATCCAAGAGAAAGACAAAGCAGCCTAGCTGATTATTAACTCACCTTCTTGCTTAAAGAAAAACTGCATCCACGTTATTTAGAGGTACGAGTCAGATATTTTTATGTTCCAGTGATGCTTCACTGAGGTTACTGTCTTGGAGATCTCCCTAGGACATAAGGACTCCAACCCCAGAATAACATCAAGGGCCTGAAGCTGACCGGTCCACCAATGCAGACTCCATGACACCAAAGCATCCAGTCCATCATGGGACCCTGATATCTAACTCAGACCCTCTGCTGATTCTGTGACCAGCCTCCCCCTTTTGCCTGCAGGACAAAACCCTTAACTCACCTTCCCATCTCTTCCCCTTTGTAAACCCAGAACAGGCATCAGAAGGTGAGATGATCTTAGCCTGGTCATTCCCCAAATGCCAGTTATCTGAATAAACCTTCTAATCCTTGCACCAACTTTTGGACTTTCGAGTCATTTGTTCAGTGTGAGAGGGCAAGCCAAGCCTGGCTGCCAGTAACATTACCACAACCCATGGGCCATGGGTGTTTTTCTTCTTCACTGTTCAGAATTTTGTAAGTGGAATTTTTCAGTTCCACTTATATGAGGTTCTTTCCTGCTAAATGAATTAAGAGTCTCTTCTAAAGTGAAAGTTGATGCCTGTTCACTGGCCTGCCTCCATCTTCCTATGAAGACACCCACAAAGTTTTTACTTGACAGTCAACAGGATTCTTTGCCCAGAAGACAGGAGAATCAGCATCTTTCCTTAAGGGGTGACACAACCTACCATCAAGCTGAGCGGTCCACCAATGCAGACTCCATGACACCAAAGCATCCAGTCCATCATGGGACCCTGATATCTAACTCAGACCCTCTGCCGATTCTGTGACCAGCCTCCCCCTTTTGCCTGCAGGACAAAACCCTTAACTCACCTTCCCATCTCTTCCCCTTTGTAAACCCAGAACAGGCATCAGAAGGTGAGATGATCTTAGCCTGGTCATTCCCCAAATGCCAGTTATCTGAATAAACCTTCTAATCCTTGCACCAACTTTTGGACTTTCGAGTCATTTGTTCAGTGTGAGAGGGCAAGCCAAGCCTGGCTGCCAGTAACATTACCACAACCCATGGGCCATGGGTGTTTTTCTTCTTCACTGTTCAGAATTTTGTAAGTGGAATTTTTCAGTTCCACTTATATGAGGTTCTTTCCTGCTAAATGAATTAAGAGTCTCTTCTAAAGTGAAAGTTGATGCCTGTTCACTGGCCTGCCTCCATCTTCCTATGAAGACACCCACAAAGTTTTTACTTGACAGTCAACAGGATTCTTTGCCCAGAAGACAGGAGAATCAGCATCTTTCCTTAAGGGGTGACACAACCTACCATCAATATCACAGGCACAAAAATATCAAAACTTGATTTCACCAAAATACGGCCTGGTTGGACAGGTATAATCTTACAAACTCACGCAAACATTCAACTTTCATCAGTTTTGTAAGTACAAAAAAGAGGAAGGTACTTAGTTCACAAGTTTCAATATGACAAAGAGATGTTCTTTTTCATCACTGAGCATAATAACAATAACTTACATTATACACATCATGTCTACAAAGCCCTTTGCCCCAATCATATAATGTGATCTTTAAAATAGTCTTATGAACAAAACAATATTATAACCCACAATTTACAGATATGGAAACAGCATCTCAGAAAGATTAGGGTAACTATCCCAAAACACACCTAGGAAGTCATGTCTTCCATCTCCAAATCTTCAACTCTCTATTATGCTTTAAATCTAGAGACAGCACAGCACAGAAGTAAAGTGTGAACTCTAAAGTCAAACTCCCTGGGGTTTGAATCCTGGCTCAGGCAAGCCATTTCACTTCCTGGAAGCTAATCTTATCTACAAAACAGTGATGGTAATAAAATCTGCTATGATTCCTTGAACTTGTTAAGACAAGCAAACAGATATGATGTTGATGGGCAGAAGGGGTGGAGGGAGGGGAGAGGGAGGATTCGGTAAAGGGCCACGAAAATCAACTACATTGTATATTGATAAAATAAAACAAAACAAAATAAAATCTGCTATGACCAGAATTATCTGCTATGATAATCCCATTTATCTCATGGGATTCTTATGGAGATCAAATAATTGATGCAAGGAAACTTGCTTGGAGATATTAACTATGTAAATCATTACATTTAATAACGATCTTTCCTTTAAAATTATGGGGCAAGTTAAATTTACCAAGTTTAAAAACAATGGTGCAACATCATTAAGAACAAAAATTGGGTATGAATGCATCATTGCTCATTTGTTGACCCAGTGTCACAAAGGAATTCGGCCAATGAATGGGGAATACGGATGGTTTCTGGTTACCAGATCTCTGTGAATGAAGCTGTTTCTCTCCAGGTACTCCATCCCTTCACATACATCCTGACACATGCTCAGCAGCACGTCTCTACTGAAATGACCTTGTCTCTGTCGGAGGAAATTCAGAAGGCAGCCCCTCTCCATGAACTCCGTCACAATGTAAATTGGTTTCTGCTGGGTGCATACACCATAGAGCTGTACTAACTTCGGGTGTGTCAGTTTCCTGGGCAGGAAGACACACATACACATAGTTATTACAGGAAAAGAAACCACCAGATTTCTGATGAGGGGAAACATTCTAATACAAAAAGGGGAGCCAAGAAGAAGAGAATAACTTACATCATCACTTTAGCTTCTTCTATAAAGTCCTCTTCACACATAGCACCCTCCCTAATAGCTTTGATCGCTACTTTATACTGGGCTCGCCACTTTCCAAGCTTCACCACTCCAAACAGTCCACTCCCCAGTTCCCGCATAAAGGTCAGCTCTGAAGGGTTAATCTCCCATTTCTCTGTAAGACAGAAGCAGAAAGTGTTAACATTTAATAAGAAGAACACAACATGAATCTGTGGGGAAAAAAGAAAGTATAACCTAGATCGACCTCAAAGTTATAGGATAATACTGAAATGATGACTGATAAAATATAGAACAGACTTGCAACCTGTATGTAAACTGCAAAAGGTGGCTTTCTACCCTGTTTTAGTCCGTTTGTGTTGCTGTAACAGAATACCTGAAACTGGGTAACTTATAAGGAAAAGAGGTTTATTTGGCTTACGATTCTGGACAGCTACTGCTTCTACTCATGGTGGAAAGTGGCTGCAGCTGGCGGGTACAAGCGATCACATGGCGAGAGGAAGCAAGAGAGAGAAGGTGCCAGGGTCTTTTTAAGCAACGAGCTCTCGCAGGAACTAATAAGGCAAGAACTCAATTAATTCCCCCCTCCCTCAGGGAGAGCATTAATCCATTCCTGAGGGATCCGCCTCCATGAGTCAATCAGTTTCCAACACTGCCACATTGGGGATCAAATTTCCACATGAGTTTTGGAGGGGACAACACATCCAAACTCCATCATACCCTCTGGGGAGGATGGACTCTTTCTAAGCTGTTATACAAAGTGAACTGAAGAGGCAAGAAGACGCTGCATAATAGGCTAATAATAATACAGCTTGAAAGTTAAATTTAGTTTTTTAAAACAAATACTTCCTCCTTTAACCCTCTTCCCCCTTGGACTTTTTTATTTTTTTTTTTTTCTTTTTCAATTCCATCAAGTTGGAAAGAATTCAACCCACTGTTTTAAAGGCTTTTGCCAGAAGCAACAAAGACAATTGAGTTGGAAGCCTTCTCTATTGCCTCCATCCTTAAGTGCCTGTGAAAAACCAACCAAGCCTGTGAGAACCCAGAAGAGCTTTAATTTATTTTAGATTTAGTATGACATGCTTATTTTTCACTGACAGAAAGTCTCTACTGAATTATGAATATGAAAATAGAGAGCCTAGGGTTACTACAGCTGTAAGTACAATCATCTAAAAACCCATACTATTGTTGACCTAAAAAGAAACAGAGGCCAAATACAGAATGAAAATAGAGAGCCTAGGGTTACTACAGCTATAAGTACAATCATCTAAAAACCCATACTATTGTTGACCTAAAAAGAAACAGAGGCCAAATACATATAGTGAGGACTTATTGAACCAATATGATGATGGCAATGGGGAGATGCACAGATCAGGTTATCCTAAGAAACACATTCTGAAGAGGGCAAGCAGAGCTTAGCATTTTATAATCACGAGAAGGGAGAAGAATCAGAGGAGAGAGACAGAAAGACTACATAATTACTTCATCATGTACTGGTGTTACATGAAGTATAGGTTTGGGATTGTTACTAGGTTACGTCCTACATGCACAGATCTAGGGTAAGGGTTACAAGAAGCATTCTAGGATATTTTATGGCTTTCTGGTGTCATCCTGTATGCTTCTAAGTATAAATGGTCCTATGATAATGTTTTCCAGGTCAGGTGGACATGACTACTGACTTATCCCCGACCTCCCGAGGCACTGTGTGATTCAGCTGACATGGTCAGAGCAGTTTTTTTGGTTATCACTATAAACTTACAAAAATAGTTCAACTATGTGGAATGCTACATATCTAAATTTGTCTTGTTATGATGACTTCTTTTTAAGGGAGTTTAGCTAATGCAACTACAAAATGAGAGTTACCATAGCTGAATCCTGCTGTGGTTGGTGCATTCTTCCCCTTCACAGTAACTGGGTACCGCAGCCTTGTGACAAGCCCTAGAAATCAAAGAACGTATCGCAGTCAAACTCACTCTTAATCGTCCTGCATGGTCAAGTGCTAAACTAGAAACTCACTTATAAAATTCATTCATTTACTCATTTGCTGCTAATCCTCTCTGTGTATATACAGCATTGTGCTATATGTTTTTATCCATTCAACAAACATTTTCTTTTAAATACTACAGTGTTTATCAGGCACCACTCCAGCCTTTTCTCTTCTCACACATTTTAAACGATACTAAAAGGTTTCTAACAGTTAATATCAATTACTATTTCGTGTTTGTTTCCAATATGAGATCTGAACTATGAAAGGAAATTATATTAGTCTGCTAAATATTTAAGTGATTCACCCGATATAACTCAATATTAGCAATCCTAGCATAAAAATCAGGCTGTAAGATATCAACAACTGGGAATATCAACTACTGGAAATCACTTGGGTAAGTTAAATTCTTTAACCTAAGTAACTTACAGCACTACATCAGAAATGGGAGGTGCTCTTCTATAAACACCCATAGCATTCTATTTCCTCTATTACAGCATATGTTATAGTAATTTAAAAGTGGTATGTACTTCTCTGTTTCCCCCCAGGTGGTAAGTTCTGGGAGAATCAGGATCAATGACCATCTAGTTTACCACAGTCTCCCCAAAGCCTGGCTCAGTTCCTGGTATGCAGTAGGCACTTGATTCATGTTTGTTGAATTAATTGAGATAATGGTAAAGAATAAAACTTACATGAGAACACAGAAGAAAAAAATATGGGAATGTGAACACCACAAAATAACAGAATAAGAGATATGATAAAGTTCTCTGGGGATAAAGTGATACAAAATCAGTTCCTCAAATATTCCTCAAATGTTCCTCAAATGTCAGCATAAGCACAACTAGGTAAATACCCATGAGAAATGAAAACTTATTTCCATTCATAAACATGAACACAATAGTTTATAGCAGCATTATTCATAACAGCCAAAATAGGGAAATAACTCAAATGCCCATCAATTGATGAATGATAAAATCCATACAATGGATTATTACTTGTCAATAAAAAGGAATGAATACCTATCCAGCAGGCTGCCTGAATCCAGAAATTCCTTCTTCCCCAGGACCTCTCTCCTGGGACATATTAGACTTATGTAATATACACAAACTAATTTCTAATGACGAATGATGTGTTCAGGAAGTCCATCACAGCAAAAATTATTATTGGGGATTTACACTGTCCAGAATCCCTAGTGATACCTTCAGCAATTTTTTTTTTCTTAACATCATTATGTCTATAGTTTGCATATATCCAGCTGTGTCTTGGTTTCCATAAGTAAATGAAACAACTTTCTAAGACAACAGGTAGATGTTAAGAGAATTCCCCAGATTGGATCACTTGTCTCACCATTTAGCATTCTTACGTTGAAGTTAGAACTCTTATTTTACTTAAGAGTTAGATGCAGATTTGTATGTCGACCTGAGAACCTAAACATTCCACAAATATTGTGCTAGGCTCTGGGTGGTGACTCAGTAATAGGTAGACGTTATT
>NW_007727304.1:158447-163380 GCF_000696425.1 Galeopterus variegatus
CATAAGTAAATGAAACAACTTTCTAAGACAACAGGTAGATGTTAAGAGAATTCCCCAGATTGGATCACTTGTCTCACCATTTAGCATTCTTACGTTGAAGTTAGAACTCTTATTTTACTTAAGAGTTAGATGCAGATTTGTATGTCAACCTGAGAACCTAAACATTCCACAAATATTGTGCTAGGCTCTGGGTGGTGACTCAGTAATAGGTAGACGTTATTGTACAATTACTATGTGTCAAGCCCTGTGCATTTTGTTTATTTTATCTGATTATTTCAATAATAATGTAAGTTTAAGAAAAAAAAGGGAATGGAATACTTATGCATGTTACAACACAAACAAATGTGAAAAACATTATGCTAAGTCAAAGAAGCCAGTCACAAATGACCACATATTGTATGATTCCATTTCCATGAAATGTCCAGAATAGGCAAATCTATAGAGACAGAAAGTAGGTTTGTTGTCGCCTGGGCCTGGACTGGTGAAGGGGGCAGGGCATGACTGCTAATGGGTACAAGATTTCTTTTTGAGATGATGACAATGCTCTTAAAATTAGACTATGGTCACAGTTGGCACAACTCTGTAAACATACTAAAAACCACTGAATTGTATTCTTTAAGTGGGTGAACTTTATAGTATGTAAATTATATCTCAGTAACAGTTCCTATCATTATATGAAAAAAAATGAACACAGTCACAAAAATAACAGGCTTTGCAGAAGGCACCTTCGATAAAATTTCAGAAGTTAATTTTCCATAAATTGGTTTAGATACTTGGCTATCCCCTGCTCAGTTACATCTTTAGAGACAAAGACTAGAAATCCTGTGGAACCTCAGTGGGCATATATGTGGTTTCTGTTTTTATTTTTCAGTGTTTGGTTTGTTCCCACTCTGGTGGTAAGTATAACAGAGACTCAGGAAGAAGGAAAATTTGTGGGACATGATTGCTCTAGTCATTGGAAGCCTACAGCATAGGACTAAATATTGGCTCATCCAGCAGCCTCTGAGAATACTCTGAAGTAGACCTATCTTACACTTTAGTTTAGTGCCAAGGATATAAACCAGAGAAATGTGAACACTTACCATATACCACTAGAATAACTCATGTCCTAAGGCCAAGACAGAGCTTTTTGTGAAACTTGATATCATTTCTGATTTTTCTTTATATATATCACATTCCTTAATATGCCATAATTCTAAATCAATCATATGCTACAATTAGCTACAAAATACAACTGCTCAAAGAAGGATTCATCACAATGTCTGGTCATTTTAATCACTACCTTATACTTGATTACAGCTCACTTACCTGCTGCATTGTGCTTATGATATTCAATAATCTCAGGAATGGAGCCAAAAGCATGCTTTTCTGCTAGGTAATATTTCTTTGGAGATGTTGCCGTTTCCTTTATATGATAATGCCTGAAACCTGACAAACCTTCTCTATAACAATAATAAAATGTGTTAGAGCCAAGTTGGAATAATGTGACTCCACTGTTAAGATGTTTCTACAGGGTAACCAAAGGGTCCCTTCTAGTCGCGGCACAAATTTTATTTTTCCCCATGTTTTTCTTAGCTTCACCTTACACATTCACAGGTGAAAGTTTTTTAAATGGTCACTGATAACATACTTGGTCCCTTGCATGAGATTTTTAAAGAGAACATTTACCAACTCCATTTAACAACAGTTGGAAAGTCTTAAGATAGCTATTAGCAGCCTTTTGTCCCTGCAGTTGGCATAAACTTGCAAATGTCTACAGCACTTACACCTCTAAACGTGAATAAAGAAGACTTAAAAATATACACATTCAACTTTAGATATCTTTCTAGAACACAGATCTTCTCTAGCCATCTCTTGCTAAAAATCCTTTCAAGATGACTCCTGCTACTCTGAGGATAAAGCTCAGACTCCTTGACATTGACATGACCTTTCCTCTGTCTTTACCTCTCAGGCTTCTCTTTCCTCCCTTCACACT
Source organism: Galeopterus variegatus (assembly GCF_000696425.1). Lineage (NCBI taxonomy): Eukaryota > Metazoa > Chordata > Mammalia > Dermoptera > Cynocephalidae > Galeopterus > Galeopterus variegatus. The sequence goes on from NW_007727304.1 coordinate 160,423, forward strand.
GCACCTCCCATTGTACGACCCACCGACAATACACTTTTATCATTTCCTTGAACTCACCATATCCTCTCTCACCTCGGGGTCCAGGCAATTTCCTGGGTCAGAAACACGCTTTCCCTTCCCTTCAATTTTTTCCAGTCTTACCTGCCAGGTCTCAACTTGTATGTCACTTAAGACAACTCATCACACACACACACACACACACACACACACACACTACCCTCCTACAATAGCTCTTACTTATATACTATCATAACTGCCTGTCTGCTTGTCTGTAGCCCCCATTAACCTATTGGAAGGCAGAGTTGCGCCTACTTGCTCATTGTGGTATCCTTAGTGCTTAGCACAGTGCACAATAATTATTTGTTGAATGTTACTAAAGTTTCTGTAGCCATTCTCAACAAATGTATACATGGAAAACTGTACCAAAAATTATTAAAAGTATAAACACAAAAAATAATATAGACTTTAGAAGTGAAGTTCAGGTTTTCTTTTTTAAAGCTGAAATGCAACATATTTTTCTGAAAATTAGGAATCCACACAAACTATAGGAAGTTCACACAAAAACTCTTAATTAAAAACAAAACAAAACAAAAACAGCAAGGTCACTTACCCTCCAAACTTTGTATAAAGGGAGACTGTGTACAAGCCTGGTTGACTGGAATCCCTTACCATAAAACCACCTTCTTTATCCTAAAATCCAAGTTAAGAAAAATGTTTTACTCTAATTATTAATATCAATGTTACGGATAAGATTCAATAACCTAATTTTACAACTTTGTGATTATTATCCTCTGCCTAGAAAATCTGCTTTGGAGAAGGGTAATTTACCGGCTGGGCTCTTTGGTTCCTCCTATCCATGTGACTTTGTACTTCAAATTACTGGGCTATGAGACTAAAGAAAGCACACTCACAATTCCCCACAATGACAAATCTTCACACACACTCACGTGAGACATTTCAAGCAATCTCTTAAGGCCCTTCCAGAAGTAACAGACAAGATTTTGCAATTACTTTAAATCCTGGACATATAGGAAAACAATCATTGAAAAATATATTTCTTAATGATTGGGTTTCATTTCATACATTTTTTGTATTTGCTATGAGTTTTGAATCCTAACTCAGTATCATTTTCTATCCACATAGCATTTTTCCTGTAAATATCGCAGTGCTCTTTATAAGCACATATTCAAAAATTCTTAATTCTCCTGGAAGTTGAAGTTAAATATCACTCTTTACAGAAGGAGAGATGGAGCCACAAATAACTTAAGCAGAGAAAATCAAAAGTCGAAAACAACCCTGAGTGACTAAAGAATAAATCCTTATCAGGTTCTAAGCTGAAGAGCAAGAAATAGAAGCTGCAAATCTTAAACACTTTGCTTTAAGTTGAAATTGCTTTAAGATGAAAAGTGTGCTTAATCTTTGGAAAGTAAATTTTATTCTCAGTTATAGAAAAAATAATGGAATTTAATAAGACCCACAAATATATCTGATAAGTACAATCAGGGATAATAATTGTAATATTTAATTGGTCAGTAAAAAGTATAATAGCGACCATTTATTGAGAATTTATTGTTTTAATGTTCTAATATGTGAATTTATTAATCCTCAAAACAGTCCTGTGAGTTAGATACTACTGTTATCCCCACTTTATTTCACTGGTAAGAAAATGGGGCACAGAAAGGTTGGCGAACTTGCCCCAGGTCACACAGCTAGTAACGAGCAGAGCCAGGATTTGGTTCCCTGTCCGTCTAGCTACCTACTTTCCTATAGAGCTACCTCTGCTTGTGGGATCTCCACGGAGGCATGTAAGAAACCCGTGAGGAACAGGCATGGTTACATGTAGTTTGAATCAAGCAAAGTCACCGGCTATTGATTTCTTAACATAAACAAGCCCTCAACACAATCTTGACTGGTGGTAATAAGGAGGAAATAAAATGAGAAAGCAAGGATTTAAAAGATTGAGAACTACTACTAAATAGAATAACTAGATCATAAATGCAGAGAATTGTAAAGATTATCATCATCTAATCCAACCTCCTCTTACAGGTGTGAAAATACCTAGAAAAGTCACAGGTAGACTCAGGTGTCCTTACTCAGCCCAGTGTAGTTTCCTCTATACGTTTTATCCTCTTGTTTTATCTTTTTAAAGTGTAAAACTTTCAGCACATTTAAAGAGGAATGAAACATCTATTAAAACATTATTTATGAAAGACAATACATACATTAATGTAAATTATTCTAAAACAACTATCTTTGAGCAAAAAAAAATACTTAAGCACTAAAAATCAAGAGAACAACTGATAAATCAGTAAGAAGAAAATAGAGTAAAGCAAGTGTTACCTATGTATAGCTATTACTGATGCTTATGGGCTTAATTGTGTCATCCTCCCCAAAAAAGTTGGAGTCCTAACCCCCCAGTATTTCAAAATGTAACACTATTTGGAGATAGGGCCAAGTTAAAAGGAAGTTATTAGGGTAGGACCTAATCGAATGTCAATGACATCCTAATAAAAAGGGGAAACTTGGACACAAAGATAGACAAGCATACAGGGAAGATGATGTGTGAAGTAATAGGGAGAAAATGCCATCTACATGCCAAGGAGACAGGCCTAGGACAGATCCTTCCCCCACAGATCTCAGAAGGAACCAACCTGACACCGTGACTTCCAGCCTCCACAACTGTGAGACAGTAAATTTCTGTTCTTTAAGCTACTCACTTTGTGGCACTTTGTTACTGAAGTCCTAGCAAACTAACACACCAGTATTCTCTTATAAATTACTTTTTTTAAAAACAACCCTGTATTTACCTCAGTCTTTTTTTTAGACTTTAGAAACAGAACTATGTGGAACTAGTTCACCATATCCTCTTATTATGGATTCATTAAAATTAATTTGTGCTGGGCCGGCCCGGTGGCACACTGGATAGTGCGCCGCTTGGGAAGCGCGGTGGCGCTCCCG
>NW_007727304.1:163677-191970 GCF_000696425.1 Galeopterus variegatus
AAAAAAAAAAAAAAATTAATTTGTGCCGAAACCAAACCACGCAACAAGCACAAACACTTACTTCACTTCTGAGGAGATGCTCTGCCTTGCTTCTATTCATATTTCTGCAATACCATCTGAACAGAAAAGACACAGGTCAGGCCTTGGGCTTTTAAAATTATTTTTTATTTTTTTTAGGATTAATCAGGTAATACTGCCTATCAATAACAAGTATAATAAATAAGAACGAGACATCACTCATAATTTCAATAATAGACAACTAGTCCCATTTTTATGTATATACTTCCAGACTTTTTCTACCCATATATACATGAAAACACATATGTATGCCCACATTCTTACTGTTTTATTAAAGTGGGATCATTGCTATATCATAACCTGAATTTTTCACATAAAAGTATATGGTAAATATCTTTGCAAATCAATACAGTTCTATGTATCATAGTATGTATGTGTCATAACTTATTTAAGCTATTCTTCATTGTTCAACATAAAAACCATTTCCAGTTTTCCACTACTATCATCATAGCAAGAACATTTCACTCCACTGACTCAAACATGCAGGAAATGTCACTTTACATTATTGTCTTTAATTCAAATTAAATCCTATTCCAAGCCATCATCCTATCATATGGCAATAGATTTCATCTCAAGTTATGGAGGCTCCCTCACTAAATTTCACAAAGGTTGCAGGTGTCAAAAGAAACAGAGCGGGCCGGCCCGGTGGCGCACTGCACTAGTGCGCCGCTTGGGAAGCGCGGTGACGCTCCCGTCCGAGGGTTCGGATCCCATATACAGACCGGTTCCCGCTCACTGGCTGAGTGAGGCGCGGGAGCAACACCGAGGCTTGCGATCCCGTTGCCGGTCCCCGGTCCGGTACGGGGGCAACACTGAGGGTTGCGATCCGTTGCCGGACACGGAAAAAAGACAAAAAGACAAAAAAAAAAAAAAGAAACAGAGCAAAACCTAAGAGCAGGCTTTCCGGGTCTTCCACTCTTACTGGTTTCCAGCACAGCCCCAAGCCCTGTGGTTCCCCGAGGCTCTACTGTAGGAATGTCTGCCGTGGCCAAGAGGCTGGGTCTTCCCTCACCACCAGGCCTTGCCACCACCCTGTGCCACATCTCAAGTCCCTGCAGATCTAGGCCCCTTCTTAACCACTGGAAAACCTTTTTCTCCATACTGCCACCCCTCACCCCAACCTCAGAGGTATTCCCCTCTCTCCGTGCTTCCCCCAACACAATCCCTCCATGTGACTGTGAGCAAACAGGCCAAAAAAATATGAACATGGACCATGTGCGTTCTTTGGCCTTCAGTTTTAAACTTGTTTTGTTACGTGCTTTTCAGTTAGTAAGGAACCCTCCACCACAGTCACATATCCTGAGACTTCGAATGTTGTGAAACATTCGAATTTGAATTTTCCACCACTGATTCAGCCTTTCATAAAAGAAACAGCACCTGCTTTTGGCCCAGCAAACAAAACCCCCTGAGACAAGTGAATACAAAGGCGTTCACTGATTCAGTAAGGGAAAAATACAAAGAACAAGATACAAGATCTTTTTCCAACTGTATTGTTTGACGTAGCAGCCAAATGCAAATTACAATCTCAATACAAGCTAAAGCCTGTCAGATATTTCATCTGGAAGCTGAGGTGAAGAACTAGGCCTCAGAGCTGTCAACATCTCATTACTGTGGAGCCCACTTCATGAAACTAGGCCAAGCTCAACAAAATCACAGTTTTGATCAATCCACTTCTGAATGCAACTGACGAATACAATAAATTAGGAGAACAGAATGAGTTCTGTCCCAAAAGTTTTTCCATGGATACAAAAAACACTGTCAAATGCCCAAAACAGTCACAAAATTAACTAAGGAAAGATAACTGGAACTCTAATTATGCATTATAAATTAGCAGGACTTGAGAGATTGAAAAAATTCTATTTTTTAATAACAGAAGATCGAGTTCCACACCTTCCCAGTGAGAATTAGCAATGGAGGTTTAGTCTCAGGTTTAGATACAAGAAATCAGTAAAGCTCAATTGTGGCTCTCAAGAGGAAATTAGACATAAGATACTCAGAGAAAGGAGGAGGCCCCTTCCTTAACTATCTTCCAGCCCGTGGGAAGGAACAAAGGAAATAAGGAAAGAACAGAAATCCTCTGCACAAAGGGCAGGCTCTTTGAAATCCTGTCCTGAGAGGTCGTTTTTATGGCATTTGCAGGTTCCCCAGAAAGGATGTTTCCTTCCTTGGGATATATACTCAGACCTTTAAGGGTATGCTGAAGGAAGGAAAGGAGGAAGGACTGATGAACAAATAAACAGATGAATTAACTAGTGGTGGGCATTGTTGAACAGCACTTCATGGCTTCTTTCTCCTCTCCAGTGATTATCTATCCCCAGGCAAGAGGAAAAGACAACAGCGGCCCCCTGAATTCATCCAGTCAGGAAGAACTACACACGTGGGTAAGATGTGAGGGAGCCCACGTGATATGAGCAGAGGAAAGCTGCCAACCAGATGCGACCAAAAAAGAAAAAAAAAAAAAAGCCTGAGTTTGGTATGCTCTGGTGAGGAGAGGGAGAAATTGGCCTCCATCACCATACACCCATCCCTGAGGCAGCAGCTGCAGAATAGCCACAGATACACACAAGGGCCAGGTAATCACTCCTTGATGGACTGGGTGAATGCAACTGCCTAAACCGTGTGTGCAAATGCCAGAGAACTGCCCAAGATTGTGAGTAAATGGCAAATGTATGCTGAGCTGGTCCAAATAATTCAGGAGCTGGGGATGTGGCAGTCCATGTTTAATCTGAACACCTGTGGCCTGGACAATGAAAACTTTACAGGCAGCATGAGAGACATAGTGCTGCAAAATGCTCCATAGGGGTGGGTAGTGTAATGTGCTTTGGTGAGGAGGTGGAGAAATTGGCCTCCATCCCCATGCACCAATGCCTGAGACAATGGCTGCAAAATAGCTGCAGATATGCACTTGGATGAGGTAATCACTCCTTGGTGGACTGGGTGAATGCAGCTGCATGAACCGTGTGGGCAAATGCTGGAGAACTAACCAAGATTGTTAGTAAATGGCAAGCGTGTGCTGAGGTGGTCCAAATCATTCGAGAGCTGGAGATGTGGCAGTCTATGTTTAATGTGAACACTTGTGGCCCGGATGATGAAAACTTTACAGGCAGCGCAAGAGACATAGTGCTGCAAAATGCCCCTTCAACGTCCTTTGGGTCACTGATGGCCATTACTGGCCCCATACATTGGTTGTCCTACATGAGATAACAACCATGATAGCCAGCTTGGGTGAAGTAGAGGAGAAAAGACAAGCAAAAGGGGTCTGAAAGGTGGCTAAGACCAAACCCCCAAGAAATACTTGGGATTTTATCCCAAAGGGACCAAGCAAGACTAGCCGTAAGTAGATGTGGCTTGACTTGCTTGCAGCAGGGGTTGATAGGAAGAAAATTGACCGGCAGCCAAAATGCGGTCCTGTTTGCCTTGTGGCAGCAATTACACCCTGAACAGTGTTTTACCAAACATCCAGAAACAGGTAGCAAGGTACGCTCAGTGGATTTAAAAGATATTTTGGTTGCTCCCGAGGATGCAGATGAACTGTTCCATTTTGACTAGGGAGCAGACCAAGGTGCTCATCTTTTGGGAGCAGGCGAGGACCGGAGGCCTCATGTTGAATTGGCAATATATTGGTCAAGGAAAAATGTGCAGCGTGTTTTGGCATTGGTGGATACAGGTGCAGAAGGTAGCCTGACTGACATATGGCAACCCAGATAAGTTTCCAGAGGCCACAGTTCATATAGATGGCTATGGAGGACATACTACTGAGGTCAAAGCTGTGTCACTACCATTAGACATAGGAAGATTACACCCTCATGTATATACTGTATATATATCCCCAGTAGCTGAATACATCTTGGGTATGGATGTACTTTATGGTTTGCACTTGCAAACAACAGTTGGAGAGTTTTGGCAGCAAATACAGACAGTAAAGCCTGTGTTATGAGGATATGCTAAACGTGACCCACAGGTGTTACCCAAGCCAAGACCTGTAGTTAATGTAAAGCAGTATTGTCTAGCAGGAGGACATGTAGAGACAAGTGCCACTGTATTGGAATTAGAGAAAGTTGGCATTATTTGTCTGGCTCAGAGCCCATTTAATGCTCCAGTATGGCCAGTGAAAAACCCTGATGGTACCTGGAGAATGACTATAGATTATCAAGAACTGAACAAAGTAGTGCCTCCTTTGCATGCAGCTGTGCCTTCAGTTCATGACTTGATGGATCAACTGACAACTCAGCTGGGAACTTATCATTACATATTGGACCTTGCAAATGCCTTTTTTCTCTATTCCAATCTCAGCTGATAGGCAAGATCAGTTTGCCTTCACCTGGGAAGGGAGACAGTGGACCTTTCAAGTTATGCCCCAAGGTTATCTGCATAACCCAACCATCTGTCATGGTTTGGTGGCTGGGGACATAGCCAAGTGGACTAGACCCAGCATGGTTACAATGTTTCACTACTTTGATGACATGTTACTAACCTCTGATTCTCTTGCAGATTTAACCCAGGCAGCTCCAATGCTGCTAAGTCATTTGGAGCAATGTAGGTGGGCTGTGAACACAGCCAAAGTGCAAGAACTTGGGCTGTCAGTCAAATTCCTAGGAATGGTCTGGTTGGGTAAGATGAGGGTCATCCCAGAAGCTATTCAAATAATCTATTGGTACCAATAACCTTCTGTCTTTTTGACCATAGTGTTCTGGCTGCAGGCACTGCACCAGAGTCTCATGATTGGTGTGTCAGCCTACTGAATATGCACTGAACTGCCCATCAGTATGACTGCAGGATTCCCATGGAGAATCACACTGATGGTGACTACTAACAGGACATATGTGGCTAATATTTGCTAAGGGAACATTGTGGAAGATTCTGAATGCACAGATTGTACAGTGAGAGACCATGAAGGGGTGGATTGTTGGGAAAATAGAATAATTTAATCAGGCCCCATTGCTTTAGGTCCAGTTGTGGGTGGTATGTGTGTGGGTGAATTTAGTGCGCATGTGTGACGCCACCACCTGTCTGGCATTGACTCTCTTGTGGTCCAACCCACACACCACCATGCTCTCAAACCTACAGCTCCAAGGACCTTTGCCAGTTACCTACTTCGGAGACCTGCTTGTGAAGGGTTTGTGACCCAGTCTGGACAACAGGCTTGAGAGGTCTGTGAACTCCAGACCTAGCCCTAGCTCGACAGCCTGCCATAGAAATGCTTTATTAGAGGTTAGTACCTTTGGATGAAGGAACTATACATCTAGAAATAATTCCCAGGATTTGTAGGCAACCTATCAATCCATTCTTAGAATCAAAATACTAATGTGAATTAGTTTTTCAGATTGGGTAGTCACCTCAAAATATTCCAGAGGAATAGGACTTTATAGCGGTATCCAAATAAACAGAGAGAAGAGGTTTGGGGGAACTGAGTCCTTTTAGAAAGGTCATATCCTGGCCAAACTTCTTTGGGGGGCGGGAGAGGTGGAGGGATGGGTAAGAAGACAACAACAGGCAGAAATGAAGGAAAAATATAAAATGACCAACCAACCAGCTAAACATCTTTGCTTATTTTCCAATTTTGCCCCCACCTCCTGTGCCACCTACTCGAAGCAATTATCCTAGACTTTTTCCTATTCTAAGGGCCCTTCCATTTGTTACCTTCTTCCTTTAATGTCTTTCCATCAAGAACACCCTCTTGTTGACCATTACAAGGAATGCACTTTCTTTTCTAGTAGCAGTCTCTCTGATCCTCTCCTCCCAATTGTGAACGAGGTATGAAGGTCAGCACTAGGTTCCTGGCAGCCTGGGAGCAACAATCCTGAGTTCCTGGGCCCAGCAATCCTGGGTCCAGCCCAATAGACACTCTGTTGCCTGGAACTCCTCCTAGGCCCAAGCAAACAGCAGAGAACTACCAACTCAACAGCAGGCAGAAGGCTCCTTTTTTTTTTAAGCACTGGGAACATTTAAGATGTATTATAGGATGGGCTATGGCAAAATAGCAAAATACAGCAAAACACAACACAGAATAGGAAGACAGCAGAAGGGAAGCTCCACCAGTGCACATGAGCATAGGTGTTCCCTCTGTCGTCTAGCTGGGCAAGACACAACGCCACGTGGAACCTCTGGCCTCCGCACAGAAGCCGAAGGGACTCCCATGCCAAAGTCCATACAGACCCAGTTCAGAGTCATACAGAGAAGGAAGATCCCGCAGAAGGAAGATCATTTCTGAATTAAAATATATCAAAAAAACTCATGACCATGAATCATACACTTCAGTATCTAAAATCTTTATCTGAAATCACATGAGTCATAAGAGAAGCTCTCATATTTAGATAAGGATTATCTCATTTCCAAGCACCTTCCTCCCCAAATTATCAGTTAGTTCTTAGTCCTATCACTTCAAAATCAAGACCAAGTTTTTACTTTTTAGCACCATCTCTAATTCTAAGGATTTTTCTATATTTTCCTAGAACTATTTGATTTAAAAGCAGAAATGCTATTTCACTGATATATTGTTTATACTCCCACCTATTTCTAAAACCACTTTGAGGGATCGGATTGAGTACTATGACTTTGTTGAATTTATTAGTCCTTTTCTAATTTTTAAGGTACACTCATGCTACAGTAATGACACAGACTAAGGAAAGAAACAGCTTGCTGCTATTTTTTTGTTATTTTTAAGGAAGTGAATGAAGCATCAATATACCACCATAGAATGACCACAAAAGAGCATCTGATATATATGAGCTTTGCATTAAAATCTGGTCACACACTGCTAGAGGGCATATAAATAGTACAACTTCTTTGCAAAGCAATCTAACAGCATGCATCAAGAGTGTTAACAATGTTCATATATAGTCTTTTTAGCCCAGTACATAGATTTTTAGAAATCTAGCTTAAGACAAGAAGCAAGAAGAGGTTATCCCATTTATTATATATATACAGCAAACACCTAAAACAGCCTAATGACACACAAAGAAGGAAATGATTATATAAATTATTGTATATACATGTGCCATGTGCTGGTTGTATCCCTAAGGCTTAGCACAGTGCCTGATACATGCTAAGATCTCAGTAAATATTTGATGAATGAATGACTAAATAAAATATAATGCAGCTATGAAAATGTTTTCAAAGAATACTAAATGGCATGAGGAAATACTCAACCCTCATAATATACTGTTCAGTGGAATAAACAGGATGTAAAACAGTATGCATAGCATGATTCTTTTTTAAATATAGTAAAAAGACTGAAAAGAAATATGCTAATGTTGACAGAGGTCAACTCTGATTTATGAGTAATTTTTTCTTATTAACATTTTTTTTCATATTTTCAAGGTTTTTAAAACAATAATCATATATTATTATTTTAGTTAGAAAAAAGAAACAATAAAACATGTTTTTTAAAGGCCACTCTGGCAAATGTAATTCCTATATCTTCAATGACTTAACAGTGATTTGTATTTCAAAGTCAGCTAAGCTGTGATTTGTTTAAAATCAATTCAATTGTATCTGCTCATGTAACTCTATTCACACATAGTACCTTTAGGAAAAATGTATAATAGAGACTAATTCTCATAGTCTTTTACCACACTAGGCAGCTGAGTTAAGAATATGTTGGCATCACCTTCTAAAGGTAATGAAAGAAATCCACTAATCTTCAAAATGCATTACATAATTAAGAAAATGAAAACACTTTCTAGTTTCCCACATTCACAAAATAAACATTTACTTACTCATATTGATCTAAGTTGTTTGGTTTTTTCCCTGTTACATAATTACTTGGGATATATCCTTCACTCCTAGAAATAAGAAAAATACATTAGGAAACTGAAATTACTTTACTGAGAGGTTATTAAAGGAAAAAAATTATTGCCTTTCTGAAACAATTAAAGCAAAACTTTGCCTAAAGCTTATAAGAAAGACTAGCCATCGCCCAGTAATCCAATATATCTATATTATTTGACATTTGACAAAGTACTTCCACATTTGATCCTCACAAAAATTCTGAAGTAGGCAGGTATTACCATACACATTTTCTGATGGGGAAACCAAGGCTTAGAAAGATTACAGGGTTTTTTTCAAGGTCCCATAGTTAGCCAGCAACAGGGCCAGAACTTGAACTCTGGACTTACGGCAAGGTCCAGTGCTCTTCCCAGTAATCCATGATGCTTCTCCAGAATTCATAATTTCTTAGGATGTTTTAAAGAAACCACTACTTCAGAAAAGGTAAAGTGCTGGATATAAACACTCGCCACTCTAATACCTCAATAGTCCTCGTAGAATAGTTCTATAGAGGGTAGTCCCTAACCTCTTGGTATCAATTGGGGAGTTCGTTGAAAAGGCAAATTCTTGGTTAATACTCCAGGAGATCTGAATTGAGAAGGCCTATGTGGGGCCAAAGAATCTTCAATCCTACCCCCAGATGACTCTTATGCATATCACAGTTTAAGAAGCACACCTCTGTTGGTAGGAGCCAAGATTTTGATTTTCAGCATAAGAGATAAGAGATACATACTCATATATGAAATCAAAAAAATCGAGTAAAAACCTTGGAATCTTAAATTTGAATTTGAACAATTAGTAAGAATTCATAATATACACACACAAATACATACACACACACAAATGTATGCATATATCTAACTCTGCAAGAGAGGCCTAGAAGAAATGACAATCTAGCAGCAGTTAGAATCCTCGCCCCCCAACTGTTGTCTCTGAATACTATTACTGACTAAATGGAGCCAGCACTCCTTGGAAAAATTCATATTGCAGGTTTGGTTAGGAAAAAACACAAGATGAACTTGAGCATTCAACTAAGCCAGAAAGCAAGAAAGCTAAGAAGACTAATGGGGGCCACAACCAAAAATAGCTGTCACTGACATAAGATGGAACAATTCAAGCAAAAAGAATAATGACTGCAATGGATTGACACCAAATATATAAGCACCGTAATCACACTAAAACAATCATTGGTTACCGTTATTATCACTACAGAGAGTTTAGTCTCAATTCATTATTCTGAAAACTGGTAAAAGTTAAGAATCACAATTTTATCTTCCCTCTCCTGCATGAACTAAACAAACTAGTTTATGAGCCAGTTCTTTAGAGAATTAATAAATGCAGATGGACAGATAAAATTAGAAAATCACCATGCTCTAATCCCTAATGAAATAATGGATATAAGCAAAAATCATTAATGGATGCCAAAATTAGGGGAAACACTGTTGAAGAACTTTACAATGGAGGAACACGGCTGACACCTGAACCACTGAGCACTCTTAGCATCACTAAAAGTGGGACAGCCAGAGATTACCTTCGAATGTGATCAAGCCTCTAGATCCAATTGCCAATTTACAGAAAATATAAGGAATAGAGACTTATTAAATGACACCACCATAACGAAGCAATCAGCTTCATCTAAATTATGGCTCATTTTATATGGTAAATGACCTGGATTCATTAATAAATTGCAAATGAAAAAGGACAGGAACATTGCAAAATAAGAAAAACATAAAAGGCATATTAGCCAACATACAGTGTTTGGATTTTGATTTGAACAAATCAACTGTAAAAATACAGCTAATTGGGAGAAACTGTAATTAGATCATTGGTACCATCCCTAGACATGGGCCAGCAGGGCCCCTACTCTGACCTCACACTTTCAAGAGCTTTATTAAAGCCCATGTACCCTCTGGCCCATGTTCCCATGTTCCCTTTGGGTAACCAGGCCCCAGAATCTCCTACCCACTTCCAAGTCCTACACTTGGAAGTGTTCCCCCGGATCTATCCTCCAAAAACCAAATGGTGGTAGCTGGCCATGCACATCCCCTTCCACCGAGGCCCACTGGGTGGCCATGTTGGGGGTGGCTTTGGAAGTGAGGTGGAGAGAGCTGAGATGCATAGGCTGGAGGACCCACATTGAACATGTGAGATGGAGCCATGGCAGGAGGGAGGAGGGAAGAGAGAAGGAGCAGCCCCGGGGAGCTACATTCTGGCATGGAACTCTAAATTTGAACCTTGTCTTCTTTGTTATTATGAAGGCATATTTGTCAAGTTGGAGGATAAATTACATTTCATTTACCAGCTTGTCAGCTTGATTTTTAACTTCTAAATACTATGTGATATGTGGACTTTCATTTGTACTTTTCCTCCAGGCTCAAAAATGTTAAAGGAAAGTCTACAGGTGATATTTTTTTAAAAATTATTAAGTACAATAATGACATGGTGGTTGTTTTAAAAAATCTTTAGCAGTTAGACTTAGGAATGAAATGACATGTTTTGGATTTACTTTTAAATACTCTAGAAAAAAAGTGGAGGATTGGTAAATCAAGACTGGCAAAAAGTTGGTAATTTTTGAAGTCAAGTGACAAGAGTTTCCTTTTGTACTTTTGTGGATATTTGAAAATTTCTACAACAAAAAATTTAAAATAAACTTTAGACTTATACAGAGTCTGGCAAAGAGAAGCAGTGAGGACCTTCTTGAAAACATAGAATTAAAGGTTAAGAGTTGCAAAGACAGTAGTAATGCACAGAAAACCAGCACTCAGATATGTGCCACTGCTGAGAATGGAGCAGAAGAGAAGAGCCCTGCCTAAACCAGAACTTTCCACTGCTTCTCCAGAAGTGAACTGAGGAATAGTGAATTGGAGACAAGGCAGGTAGGTGAGACAGCAGGCAGAAGGAGAGCGTGCTCTAGCAGGACAAGAAGTCCTCCTAAACTCATCCATTGAAACTCAGAAAATAAATAGGATTGTATTTCAGAGGCAAGAACACCTATCTTTTAATGAAGCCTAAAAGATACTCATCCCCTACGTTTACCCATATCTATCCATATACTTACCAATAACAAGGTTGAAAGGACTGTTCTCTTTAAATCCTAAATTATCTTGTACAAATAATCCTTGCTGTTTAATTTCCTGTGTGTATGTATGTACACACAGAGAGAAAAAAGTCAAGTGACAAGCGGCTCCATTATACTGTGTGTATAAATATATATATATATATACACATATACCCTTGTATAGAGAGAGATTCTAAGGGCTGGCCAGTTGGCTCAGTTGGTTAGAGCATGGGGCTGATAACATCAAGGCCCAAGGTTCAATCCCTGTACCGGCCAGCCACCAAAAATAAAAATGAATAGAGATTCTAGTAAGAAAGTTATGACAGACTATTTCTCAGAAAAATCTAAGACTATCTGTTTACCACAGGGAGGACAAAACATAAAATGTAAAGTCCCCCCAAGGTCAAAATAATCAAATCACGAAGGTGATTACTTTTTAATTACTTCAAAAAGCTCATGGAAAAATAAAATTAAAAGATTACAAATCTTTCCATGAACTTTTTGAGGACCCCTCGTAAACATATAATGAATGAGAAAGAGACCAGTGCAATGTGTTCTAACTTCTGGAAAGAAGTGATTGATCAATTTGCATTTACTGGGCGACCACTAAGTATACATTGGGTAACTGCAAAATAATGCACGCTTGCATTGTTGGCCAGCTGAACTAATCTTCTTTCATGGTAGTTATAGCTCATCCTTTTTTCACTCAGCTCTTAACTCCCACCCACCCATTGCCTGTCACACACAGGTAGGGAAGACTTACCCATATTTATCTCTTGCTCTCCACCAGTGAACATCATTCTTTTCTAATACGATATACTCTTGGCCTCTCTCTAATCTGAGATCATGTGCTTCTATCGCCTGGAAATCATACATTGCTACAACGATCTCTTCACTATTATCTTCTTCAGGTGGAATTGGTGGGGGAGGCCTTCGCTAAGCAAAGAAGATAACATTTGAAAGTTCAGTCTTCTGTTTGAAACTAATGATTTACACATCACCACAGAATAAAGCAGAAAGCTCAAGTCTACCTAATATAATTCGGTAAACCTTCCCATGAGTTTAATAATGTTGATGCTACCAGGGCTCTCATGGGATTCAGAATACAGGAGATGAGCAAAAACGGTCTTTAAACATCAAAAGTCTTTTGCTCGTTGTCAGGGATAGTTTCCAAGGGAGAGGCAAGGGTGATATGTAAGTAGTAAACAGGAGGACTAAAGATAGACCCACCATTCAAATGGCCTGCAATGGGGGAAAAGCACACCATGGAGCCTTTCAACAGGTCATTCACTCAAAAAAGCGTACACTTCTTTGGGATTCAGAATACAGGAGATGAGCAAAAACGGTCTTTAAACATCAAAAGTCTTTTGCTCGGTGTCAGGGATAGTTTTCAAGGGAGAGGCAAGGGTGATATGTAAGTAGTAAACAGGAGGACTAAAGATAGACCCACCATTCAGATGGCCTGCAATGGGGGAAAAGCACACCATGGAGCCTTTCAACAGGTCATTCACTCAAAAAAGCGTACACTTCTCTATGCTTACAATGGACACGGCACACAATTAGGACCTAACACATTTTTTTTTCTCATTTATTCTTAATATTGCTCTCATGAAGTACAGAATTATAATTCCCAGTTTATAACTGAGGTAACAATGTTTTTTGGTTTTGCTTTGGGGGGCTGGCTGGTACAGGGATCAAACCCTGAACTTTGGTCAATGGTTTAAATAATCTATCCAAAGTCACTCATATCAGATTCACATCAGCTCAGGTCCTGACTGGGTCCAAAGTGCATTTTTTTCCCACTATACCCCTCTCTTCAAAGGCACACCATTAAAGCACTGAAGTCACTCCTTTGTCAGACTGCAGTCTTAAGACTGAAACATTCCGTTCAAGTCCCACACCTCTTATACAACTTTTTAAGCCAAAATACAGACAAAATGCCAGCTAACAGGACCCCCAATGCTAAAATCTAATACAATTAAATTGATATTATTTGACACCAAGAAAAATTCAAATTAGCCATAGCATATCTGCTTCTGAAATAATCCCAGGGGAAAACAGCATCACATGAATGAATATAAGCACACTCAATAAACCACCAACACTTCCAAACATAAAGACTTAAAGGCTTAAAACTTAAACACCACCTACCTTCTTTGTTTCTGGTGCTGGAGGTAATGCTTTTCTTATACCTGAAAATGCCAGCAACAAAACTAGGTCAAAATGCTATCTGCAAACGATTGATAAGACAAGATATTGGCAGTTTTAAGGAAAAGTGAGAATTAACACATTGACAAGCCTGCTCTGACCGACTCTGGTGCATGTTGCCTATATCACTATTCTAGAAAGAATTTAAAACTGCTGTGATAGCTGGTTTGTATTTCTGTCTTTCTAGACAGACTATAAATGCCAAGGGATTGGGGCCATGCTTTATTCTCTGTATCCCTGCCACTGCATAAACTGGGCACTCGACAATGCCTGTTGAATCAAACAATAAATTAAATAATGACCACACTGAAAAATCAATATTCTTTGACATTCTGTCCCATTCTCTACAGTCCTAGAGTTTTGGCTAGCACATGGCTACCCAGCTAAAGACTATTTCCCAGTTCAGTGTGGCCATAGGACCAAATTCTAATCAAAAGGCTCCATGTACAAATGGGATGTGCCATTTTTAGTTCTTGTTCCTAAAAAGAGTTTCCATGGGCAACCTTGGCCCCTTTTCCCCCTTTCTGCTTCTAGGAAGAAAGATAATGCTACAGCTGAAGCAACCCCAGGAACTATTTGCAGAACTACCCCTACCAGCCCTGGACCAGCCACCTACCTCTGCATTACCACATGAGACTAAAATAAATTCTCCCTAGTTTAAGTCACTATAACTGTTGGGTCTCTTTCTACAGCACATTAGACTGTGCATTTACTAATACCAAACCTTAAGAAACTGAAAACATAGCGAAAAATAACAGGGGCTATCTAGTTAGTTCAGCTGGTTAGAGAGTCGTGTTGATAACACCAAGGTCAAGGATTTGGATACCCACATAAGCCAGCTGCCAAAAAAAACAATAAAAAGAAAACAATAACAGGCTTAGCAACTTGGGCCTTCCTCTTTAATGTGCTAAATTAATGTCAGGACATCCCAGTAAAATCAAGGAGCTGGGAACCATAGAATTGAGGGAATAGAACGAGAAAGTCATCTGGTCTGTAGCATCCCTGCCAAATGGCCATTCTGCTGGTATCCAGAAGCACTATTAGTTGTGACTGACACAGTGAGCATTCTGTATGGTGTCAACAGGAAAAAAAGAAGTACAGTACATCCAATCAGTACGATGGGTATCCTCTAGCACTAGCAATTTTGAATCTCTGTGCATTTTTAGCTTATGACTAAGGGCCTGTCATTTCCAGGATGTATAAGGGTCTTTTGCATCAAAATTAACCCTAGACATTTTTATTCATCTGAACATTTACACATGAGTATCATTATGACGCCTCACTGCTCTGAAGACTGCAAAGCCACTACTAAAATCTATACCACTAAGCCCCATCAAAATGAGAATAGTCCTACTCAGATTGTGGACGCATTGCTATGTGAGGCTTCTAGCTCCACATCTGGGCAGAGTTTATTTGTTGAAGAATACATAAACATTAAAAAACCTGTTGATGGTGCCACATTAGGCTCACACTTTTAACAGATTTTTTTTTTTTTTTCTTAAAAGATGACCGGTAAGGGGATCTTAACCCTTGACTTGGTATTGTCAGCACCATGCTCACCCAGTGAGCTAACCGGCCATCCCTATATGGGATCCGAACCCGGGGCCTTGGTGTTCTCAGCACCACACTCTCCCGAGTGAGCCACGGGCCGGCCCTAACAGATTTATTTTTAACAGGCTTCAATGTTGTGATAAAAGCTCCCCAAAATAGACCTTTTGATTCCATGAGAGGGTCCCACTGCTAACTAAATATAATTTTTCTTATAAAACACAGCTACCTTACACTTACACTGTACTAGAAAATGTGCTGTACTTAATCGAAATCAAAATTGGGCTGGCCGATTAACTCAGTTGGTTAGAGCTCAGTGTTATAATACTAAGGTCAAGGGTTTGGAAACCTGTACCAGCCAGCCACCAACGAATATGTAAATAAATAAAAATAAAATTTTTAAAAAATCATGTCACTTTCTTGCCATACCAATAAAATGTTCATTATAAGCACAATATAATTATAGAATAAAATGAATACTTACTACTCTCAAAAAGATTATATTTTTCACATCCAGGTGCTAATTTTTCAGTTTGTCTGCAACACTGATAACTTCCATCTGCCCAGAATTTAGGATGATATTTAATCATAATATTGTTGTTGTTCTTTATTTCTGTAATTTACAGACACAAATGATTAGGGAAATAAAACAGAGACCACAGAATATTTCTAAGTAACACTGTCAATCATTATTTATTCCTCAGTTACTTTATTACAACACCTACATCACATCATTGGACTCAGCATTCAGAAAAGCCATGGTTCTCTTTCACTTCCTTTGGTGAAGCACCCTTTTTAGCTGAAGTGACTGCTGCTGTACCATGATGGATAAATGCAAAAGTCAGTCCACCACTGTTTTGTTCTGCAGGAGGAGTGACAAGGACTGTACAGGACAAATCACTCATTTAAACGCTTCATTTATGAGATAAGTCAATCCTTCCCTACCAAATGTTGACTACTTAGGCAATTTCTTAGAAAATACCAAGTCCCATTATCATAAAAGTCCATGCTTTATCACCTTTCAAATATATTGCACATTAAATAGAAGCACACTTTTCTTAGAAACTATCTACATGCTAGTAGAAAGAATCAAAAGGGAAGTTGTCTTTAATATACTGGTATCACTTACAGTAATAGAATGTTCTTGGAGAAACACTTACTGTAAAGTAGGAGATTATAAATGCACTAGATATATTAGCTGTATTTCAGTTTTAGTTACATCTCCTAAAATTATGCACAGATTGATATTTCATCATACAAGTTTTACCTTCTTTTAGCTTCTTCACCCACTGGTCCCTGCTTTGTGCACTAGGTGCAAAAATATAAAGTGTGTTAGCATCATGAACAACCTAAAATAAAACAAAAGATGGAATCAGTAAGAAATACTGAGACACAGCACTTCTGCCTAGCACCAAGCCTTTCATACCACAGGCACCAATAAATCATTCTCGAATGACTGAATAAGTCTTACTTCAGATCTGAACAATCCAGATTCCTTTCTTACAAAAGCACATCTATGTCTTCACTTCCACATTGAGTGAGACACACATTTTGCAAAGTACTGTGTTTTTACAAGGGAAAAAATATATACAGAGACGAAAATGCTTCATTATTGTCCATATTTCTTTCAATCTAATTAACTAATAAAGTTCCTTAAATAAACTTGGTGTAACAAGGATGATTCTAATCTAATTTTTTTCTAAATAATATTTCAGATGAATGGACTATTCTTTCAGCATCACTCCTATAGCTTCCTTTTGCCACTATCAATAACTGCAGTAACTGACTGACTATCCCAGCTCTATGCTATGTGCTTTATAGACAATAAGTCAATGAATCCTACCATCCAGGTATTAGTATTTCTACTTTACAGATGAGGAAACTAAGGCCTCCCCAACAGGCCCTCCACTCCTGTATAACTTCAGGAGGCACCTTTCATATAGCATGCACTGCAAATGGTGTCCCCCAATGTGTGCTACCTCACCTGCCCATCATCCATTCCTGGTAATCCAGAAAGATAGGATTCTGACTCCAGAGCCCAAGCTTTTAACCACAGTGTCTCTTTTAGAGGTAAGCCCTGGTGGGCAATTAAATAATCTTAATTTTAATATTTTGAATATTAACAATTAATAACCTGGAGAAACTAACCCAGAATTCTGTCAATGGTCTGTCACTTTACCTTGATGGTCAGTCACAAAGCAGAAACATCCTGACTAGCTAAGAAGTAATACACGGTTAGAAGCTTCCCTTCACCACATCAACACTCACTGAATTGAAAAGCAACTAGCCCTTTCATTGATACATCGATGTTCAATAGATAATTCCTTCCCACTCATTTTCAAGTAAATGCACTCTAAAGGCATTATGAAAACCATGGAAAAATAATGCTATGTATAAGTCAGCATTTTGTAAGACACAAAAATTAATCATAAATAAAGCCTATATCCAAAACATGTATAGAAATACCTTATTACGAGACAGAATGTGGGACATGACTTAAGAGAAATAAAGATGGAGTGCTAAGGGAGATGTGGGAAGATGTGTTTCCTCATTGGCTCCATGATTTTCACACTTTACCCAGGTTTGTCCATGGAATCCAACTCTGTACAGAAGCGTTAGGTAAAGTGCACCATGAAACAGTCACTCTGAATTGACACTGAGGTGTCTAGAAAGGACTGCTAAGGCTTTGGACCTTCTAGAAATCTGTGGTGTATTATAATAATAATTTATTATAACAATTTACTTTAGAGTCCCTACGCTGGGCAAGCACTTCACATATGCTGTCCCATTTAATCAGTATAGCAGCCCAGGTCTTTAATAGTGTTGGAATCCTCTTTTCTCAGAGGAGAAAGTCAAAGTGGTGAGGTTAAGTCATGTAAATAGGACCTATTTGACCCCCAAAGGCTTTTCTTATTATGGGTTGTCAAACACCTTCATGACCCTTGACTGTTTACCTTCTAGAATCTGCCTTCCCAGGCTCCAGGCAATCTAACTTCTCCTCAAAACTTATCGCATGTCAGTACTATGAGCTTGCAACTGTTTTAAAATTTGTTAAAGACTAGCTAATCTTTAAAAAGAAATCCAAGTTCAGAGTTTTCATAACTAAGACTATTTATTTACCTCGCTAAGCTGGGACATTTGTATTTTTACAAGAAATTTCTAATTTACTAAATTTAGTAAATTACCTAAAATAATAATCCCAAATAATAAACATATAATTTTGGCCTCTCAGGTAGCTTAGCAGGCTGAAGAGATATTCTGGGGCCAGGATCCTTCCCTCAGCAAACCTCTGATCACACCATCTAAGCGTCCTTCTGCGTCATCACTGTGGACAGTTGACCACGGCAGAGTCTTCTGATGAGTCATCCTACCACAGCAGCGGGTGTCGAGGAGGGAAGAGTTTTGCAAACTTTGAAGTGCAGAAGCCATTTCCACAAAGGGGAAATACTCTCCTTTAGCAACACCACTTAGTAGTTACCTTCCCTCCTATTTATATCTTTAGTCACTCATTCATTTGTTCAACATACTTTTTTATGACCGTGCAGTGTAGAAGAAACAGCATGGATGTCAGGTAGACAGATCTGGGTTTAAAACCCAGGAAAGACATGCCACCTCCTGGGGAATCCCCAGCTGCTGTCAGAAATGACTCACAAAGGAAGCATGAAGGAGGTATCCTACCGGGCAGCTGGCGCTGGTTCCTCCCTGTTTTCTAAGTCCCTTCCTAGGGCTAGAATACGCTGGGAGAAGCAGCAACCTCCTTTTTTCTCTTGGAGTCTTTTGAAAATGCCTACTTCTACTTTTCTTTTTCTTTTTTCCACCTTGCATATCTGAACCTGATGCAAAATTTCACTGTGAAGATGTGAAACTAGGATCTATACTTTCTTAACTATATTGTTATAATAAGAGAAAATATTTTTCACCCTGCCCATCCTACTGGTTTAAATTACATAGTTAAAGCACAAGTTTGCCTCTTCTTAATTAATTCTTAAGATTGTTTTTGAACTCATAGGTATTCACCTCAGCAATTTTAAATGGTTCAAGGATGGAATGCTTTTCGTTCTACTTTTATCATCATTCTTAAAAGCGACCAGTCTGTTTACCTTGCAGAGTGAATCTTTTTCTCTTGCGGAGCAAAAACCCTAATTCTCGGTCCAGAATCTTGAGCACTGTAGGTCCCCACAACCTCTTGCCACTTCCCAAAAATGTCTAACTGCCATCAGAAGTGTGGTAAGAGTGGTTCTCTCCTAAACTTCAAATGAAATTATATACATACATGCCCCATTATGTGTATGTGTGTGTGTGTGTGTGTGTGTGTGTGTGTGTGTATATATATATATGTCTGAATATATATATATATTCAACATACTTAATCAAGAAGGAGATTTAAATTGGGTTACTTCTGATCTGAGTGGTAGGCACAGTGTTAAAAGCAGCAGCAGTAGGAAAGAAATAGGATCACAGCAACTAACACTTGTCTTGATCTTACTGTACATCTAAGCTCTTTATGTATCACCTCAGTTGATCCTCATAACAACCCTGCAGAACAAGTACTATCATGGTTATTATTCCCATTTTTCAGGACAGTAAACAGACACAGAGAGGTTAAGTGCCTTACCCAAGGTGAGAGCTAGTAAGTGGCAAATCAGGGGGTTTGGCCTCAGAGTTGCCTTTTTAAGCACGTTACTGTCCTTGCTCTTCACTCAGAGAAAAGGCAGATTTAAAAAAAGAAATGGAGAAAAGGAAAATTAAATGTAGTCCTTCCTCCTTTTGTGTTGTTGCCACCATAGTGGAGAATAATCCAGAAGCTTGGGCGCTTTAGCTCACTGCTTCCAAATATCATCCTAATCCCCCAAAGTGGTAAATGTTTATCTCAAATGCAATCGATCATTTTATAACAGCAACTAAAAATGAGCAAGAACTCCGCTGTGATACTATGTTGAAAAATACTTTTGCAACTTTCCCCTCAAGACATGGTGAGACCACAGCCATGGGCAAAAGATGACTTCCACTTCAAACGTTCATTTCTCAAAGGAAAGCATAAAATGTCCCCAACCAGAGACGGAGCTGGTTAGGTGCTGGAGAGCAGCCCTGTGTTGCCCGTACAACCCTACACTCCTGAGCTCCCAAGACATGTGTGCACTGAGACGCTGGCATGGATGTAGAGTGGCCCAGGGTGCCACCCATCCTCCCCGGGCACAAGGAGATGTGAATGCATGAGCTTGGCAGGCTTTTAATTCACAAAGTGGCCCTGGATAAGTCATCTGACACCTGTAAGACTCAGTCATGAATGAGAACAGTATGATACTTACCTTCCTTATGTAATAGCATCATTGTGAGGAAAAGAATGAAATAACGTGATCACCCTTAAGAAGTAGGTTAATCAATATATAATGCTAATATTGTATTTTTCCTTACAAGCAGCCTTTTCATCTCTTTTGCTTGAGTAACTCACTCCTGCCCCTTCTCAGCTTCTCAAATTCGCAGAGAAAACTTCATTCTACTTTTTTCAGTCTCAGCCCCCACTCCTTATTCTAACTGCTCTGTGATACGTCTAAGCAGTAGTGAATAAGGTCTGGCCTTTAGAAACTCAGGACCACTGGTACAATCTAACAGACCAAAACAAGAATAAGATAATGTTTCAACAAAGATTTGAACAGTCCATGAAGAAAAGCAATTTTCATTAAAGGGGCAAATAAACCTAAAAATCAGCCACCAAAGTAGTGACAGGAAACTGTAATGTCAAATGGCAAACATGACTAAAAGCCCAACGTTGCACTGTCACAAAATTATGCCAGCTCACCTGAAATGGATACTTATTTTGACAGGGAATGACACCGTCATCATTCTTCACTATTTCCACACACTTGATTTTTGAAATATCAATAAACCCCTTTCTGTATTTTTTCTGTTAAAAAAAGAGGGGGGAGGGGAGGCAGGGATAAGCATTACTAACAGTCATAAGATATGAGAAACAATGTTATTAACAGTAATATTTGTTGATGAAATTACTGACTCAAAATATTACAATTTCCCTAATAATTATCTAAATCATGTCTCCCTTTAACTGTTAAAATTGTTCAAAATATTAACAGCATGATTGTAATCAGAACAATTACATCTTTTAATTTTTTTTCCCAGTGACTGGCCAGTGCAGGGATCCGAACCCATGACCTTGGTGTTACCAGCACCATGCTCTAACCAAGTAGCCCCATCATCCTTCAATTTTTAAAGATGAAATTGTTCTACCCTTGTCCCAAAAAAGCACTAGAACAGAGAAACGGACTCCCTTTCATTGCTGCCTTCCTCTCCCAAACATACACCTGTTCAACTTCCTCAAGTTTTTGATGACAGCCCCCTAAAAGAAAGCATCAAAGACTAAACGAAGCAAAACTCCATTGACTCAATCACAGATGCAAACTCCAGCAGCTGTGTTTCCCTCTCCAGAATGTAGGTGCCTGAATAGAGGCTGCACACAGAACGCGGTGGTATGTGAGGTAGACTTAAGAGTATTCACATAGAACCTCCATCTGGACTCTAGTATTGAATGCTCTGCTTTTCTTCCAGTGCCCACCCTCCCTGCTTGCTACAGATCGGCCTGCACAATTAAAATCAAGACACACACACCCCAAGTCATCCACACCCTGGAGCATAGTAACCTTCTACTGGCGAATTTATCCCAAGGAAAAATCCAAAAGAATACAAAGCAGTACGTGCAAAGATTACTTAACATAAGGCATCCACTAAAAATTAGTATAATCACAACGTAGAAATTTTTAAAAGTTTGCTGAATAATATTAACTAATACATCCCACACAAAATGTTATAAAAAGACTAAGGTTATTTTTTTTGGGGGGGGGTAGGTATGATAAAGTATAAAAGAAAAAGTAGAGAAAGGAAGAACATTGCTGTATCTGGGATGATCAAGCCATCCTGAATAATATTAACTAATACATCCCACACAAAATGTTATAAAAAGACTAAGGTTATTTTTTTTTGGGGGGGGGTAGGTATGATAAAGTATAAAAGAAAAAGTAGAGAAAGGAAGAACATTGCTGTATCTGGGATGATCAAGCCATCCTCTGGCCCTAATAATTAAAAATCACTTGATCTAATACTCTGAAATCCCCGCTCTTGCCAAAACCTTTGGGCTTCCCACCCTGCTCCCAAGAACCTGCTCTGCATCCTCGCTGTCATGGTAAGACTTTCAGACCTGCCCCACTCCTCCCAGGCCATCAGCAGCTCCCATCTGACTAGACTGCTCTGGCTGGCGGGCTGGCAGCCTCCATGGAAACCACCAGTCCTGTCAGAATGACAAACCCTTCCCATTCCCCAGGCCTCGGCAGACAACCTCCCTCACTGCTTTGTGCAGAAGCCAGCCGCTGTCCAGGGGGCACAAACCCAACTTGTTCTTTCTGCAGTTCAAAAGCACTCTCAGATTTTACTTTCTTCTCTTTCATCCTATCTCCAAGAAAAGCTAAAAGAACACAACTGTTGAGACGCTGTAGTTGGCACTTAGATTTTATTTCATTCTATGCTCACAAAATCCCCATGAGTCAGGCATTGATCTCCTTGTTTTAGATGAGGAAACTGCAGCTCAGACAAGTCCAAGGACCTCAACTGACCCCAAAGCCCCCTAGACTCTGGGATGCCCCAGCTGCAAGGAGGTGAGGATATTAATGGCAGCAACGGGGATTCTGAGCAGGGACCAAGCTTCAGCCAGGATATGGAGAAGGACATTCTCCCCAGTCATTCTCTTCCAAGGGATTCGCTTCTCCAGCCCGCAGACACATTCAGACCTCACCATGCAAACCAAGAACGCTTCTTCTGGCCCCACTGCTTGCGCCAACCCCTTCCTTTCCCTTCAGAGAAAGGGAAGACGGTTGCACCCTCAGCCTTCGTATCCTTCCCACCCACTCCCTCCTCGACCACTTGCAATCTGCCTCCCACCTCACAGTCTGCTAAAGCCTTTCTCAAAAACATCCCTGATGACCAAACACAACGGCCTTTTCTGAGTTGTCATCCGCTTTATGAAGGCTTTGGGGGTGTTGACGCTCTCTTCTTCCTTAGTGGCCTTGACTTTGGTAATCCTGGTTTAACCTCTCTCCCTTCCACCCAGTATCTCACAGGACAACACATGTCTTGTATCAACAACTGTATCAATGACACAAAAAGGCAAGATAGGAAGAGCTTATATCCTGAGCTTATAGCCTTGGAATTGTGACAGGCGCTTTTAATCCTTACAGTTACCCTGCAGGGTGAGGATTACTGTGCTCATTTTATAGACAAAGGACTAAAATTAAGTACCTGCCCAAGTTTATCTGTAGGAGAGACAGACACAGGAACTATTACGCAATGTGGTAAGCACTATATATAAAAAAGACGCTGAACACAGAGAACTATGGCTTATATTTTAGAAGAGGGATGGTAGAGAGGGACTAAAATTAAGTACCTGCCCAAGTTTATCTGTAGGAGAGACAGACACAGGAACTATTACACAATGTGGTAAGCACTATATATAAAAAAGACGCTGAACACAGAGAACTATGGCTTATATTTTAGAAGAGGGATGGTAGAGACAGAAATCCCAGCAGAGTGAATAATACATGCAAAGAGAAAAATATTTTGGCATGGCCTCAGTTTCCTCATACATAAAATGTGAATAATAATTGTATCTATTTCATAGGTTTGTTATGAGAATGAAACGCCAGAGCACCCTCCTCCTATTAAAAAGCCATACATGTTCATTGTAGAAACCTTAGAAAATACTAATAGCACAAAGAGAATCAAATGACCCTTAACCCCCCAACCCTGGAGGAAATCCCTGTTGACATCATGGAATTTATCCAGACATTGCTCTCAGGGGTCATTTCTCACCTGCCAGCCATCTCGCCCTCAGAGCTGCTGGCTGTGGTATGCTTCCAAACACCCCTCTCCGCCTGCCACCTGTCCCAGCTACTGAATGCAGCTGTCAGATATGGGTCAATCTATACAGGAAAATTTGACTTGTATACTGGGTTGACTCATGGTCCCTGAATTCATGCTGTGTCATATATAATCTCCTAATGTACTGTATTAATACTTGGACTGACATCCAAATACTTTACTATGAAACTAGCAGAAGGTTCAAATTTCAGTTGTTCACTCATTATTTTATCTGTTCTACCAGCAAACACTGAGCGCACCACAACAAGGCACCAAGCACAATGCTGTGTGCTGGAGTTTCTCCAAGAGGATTTTACAGTTTAGTGGGTGGAAGGGGAAGAGGGAATAACTCCTAATCTAGTAACGATAAAGGATAAAATCACGTGCTCTCGTGGTATGAGACGGAGTGGGGCAATGGTGGGGCCAGGAGAAACTGGGGAAGTTTCAAGGATGAAGTGACATTTTGATTTAGTTTTTAAAGGATAAGTAGAAGTTTTCCTATAGAGAAAGTGGAGACGGTTTCAGGCAGCAAAAACAACAAAGTGCTGAGTATTTAGGGAACAGAAAGAAATTCATTGTGGCTGAAGCTCAGGGTGGTGCACTCTAAGAAATGACATCAAAAAGATTGTTTGCAGCCAAACTAGGAATATGCTTACATGCTAGACTTAGGAGTTTGGATTTATCCTGAGCATTTACCCTGGATATTGGGAATAATTTTGACATAGACCTGTCAGAGTCAGGAGAAGTAGAATAAACAAAATTTAAAGACACTCCCAATTTGGTGACTCTATGATAAATTGCACCCACTTGACCGATGACAAAATTCTAGTGAAAAACAAAAGCAAAAACAACAATGTGGCATCCCAATATTTTTTCCTCTTTTTTAACCAGGTCATAATAGTAACTTACATGGGTGCTTGACATTTTATAAAGCATTTTTGCACTAAAAGAAAAAAGAAAGAAAAAGCTTTCACATTAAGAAGACAGTAGTTACATATGAGAGGTCTTCAAAAGTTCACGGAAAGATTCATATACCTTTTAATTCAATTTTCCACAAACTTTTTGAAGCACCTGCATACGTAAGCATGGTTTAAGAAGATTATGATTTTTGAAGTAACATCCACAATAAAATCAGGATGCTGAAAAATCTCTATAAGTTATAAGGATTCAAGGCAAAAATTCCATTTCCAAAATCACAGAATAATCTTTATATATATAAGATCACGCTTATGTAGGCAATTAAAAAGTTTCTGGAGGTACGGTTTCATTGTATTTAAAATTAAAGTTATTTTTCCCATGAGCGGTCATTTCCTCTTACGACTTTTCTATATTTCCTGGCAACCCTCTTCTCAACTCCCCTTTGTGGCCTCAGAGTATGTCTAAAAACTATGACACTGGCCACAGGACTGAGCTCTAGCCAAGCAAGTGTAGGCAGAAGTGATACGACATTACTTCCTGTCCTCTGAAACCTTTCATACTGTCCCCCGTGTTCCATCTCCTCCCTTGTCTCCTAATTGAAATTAGAAGATCCAGTGAAAGACGGGACTAAAAGACAATGGAGCCACCAACAGCAGACTTAATCAAACAGAGGAAAGAATGAGTGAGCTTGAAGATAAAACACACAAAATTATCCAATTAGAGGAGCAAAAAGAAAAAAGAGTAAGAAAAAAGTGAAACAGAAATACAGTAAATATGGGACTCCTTCAAGCAAAATAATCTCTGTATAATTGGCATACCTGAAGGAGAAGAAAAAGGAAGAGACATAGAAAGCATGTTCAAGGAAATAACGACTGAAAATTTCCCAAGTATGGAGAAAGATGACATCATCCAGAAACAGAAAGCTCAAAGGTCGCCAGTCAAATTCAATCCAAAGAAGACTACCACAAGACACATCACTATCAAATTATTAAAAATCAAAGACAAAAGAGAAAATACTGAAAGCAGCAAGAGAAAAGAAACATATAACTTTCGATGGAGCCCCAATATGTCTCTCAGTGGATTTCTCAGTAGAAACCCTATAGGTCAGAAGAGAATGGAATGATATATTTAAAATGCTGAAGGAAAAAGACTGTCTGCCAAGAATTCTGTATCTGGCAAAACAACCCTCAAATACGAAGAAAAAATAAAGTCTTTCTCAGACAAACAGGAATTCAAACTAAAGGAATTCATCAACACTAGACCTGCCTTACAAGAAATGCTAAAGGGAGCTCTTCAGTCTGAAAGAAAACAATGCTAAAGAGTAGCAAGAAAACATCTGAAGGTACATAACTTATTAGTAAAGTAAGTTCACAGACAACCTCAGAATACTCCAATGTTGCAAGGGTAGTGAATATATCTTTAGTATAAAGTCTAAAGTATAGTGGCAGGATAAAAAACCAACACACGAAAATCAAAAGCCTATATGCCAATAATAAATTAACCAAAGAAAAAAATCAAGAAAGTAATCTCATTCACAATAGCTACCAAAAAAATGAAATACCTAGGAGAAAATTTCACCAAGGAGGTGAAAGACCTCTACAATGAAAACTATAAAACATTGGTGAAAAAAATTGAAGATGACACAAATAAATGGAAAGATATACCATGTTCATTGGTCAGAAGAATTAACATCATCAAAAATTTCCCAAAGCAATATATAAATTTAATGCAATCCCTATCAAAATGCCAATGACACTCCTCACAGAAATAGAGAAAACAATCTTAAAATTTGTATGGAACCACAGAAATTCCCATACAGCTAAAGCAATCTTAAACAGAAAGAACAAAGTTGGAGGCATCACACTTCCTGACTTCAAAATATACTAGAAAGCTATAGTGACCAAAACAGCATGGTACAGGCATAAAAATAGACAAATTGACTTATGGAATACAATAGAGACCCTGGAAATAAGATCCACACACAGCCAACTGATTTTTGACAAAGGTGCCAAAAATATACAATGGGGAAAGGACAGCTTCTTCAACAAATGATGCTGGGAAAACTGGATATCCACATGTAGAAGACTGAAGCTAGACTCCTGTTTCTCACCATACACAAAAATCAACTCAAAGTGCATCAAAGACCTAAATTTAAGACTTGAAACTATGAAACTAGTAGAAGAGAACATAGGGGAAACGCTATACAAAATAGGAGTGAGCAGTACTTTTTTAAGCAAGACTAAAAAGGTACCAGCAACTAAAGCAAAAATACATAAGTGGGACCACATCAAACTAAAAAGTTTCTGCATAGCAAGGAACACTGTCAAAAAAGTGAAGTGACAACGTACAGATTGGGAGAAAATGTTTGTAAACTACCCATTGGACAAGGAGCTAATATCCAGAATATATAAGGAACTTAACCCAACAGCAAAAAACCAAATAACCCAATTTAAAAATGGGAAAAGGACCTGACCAGACATTTCTCAAAAAAAGACATACAAATAGCCAACAGGCAAATGAAAAAATGCTCAATATCAATAATCATCAGGGAAATGTAAATTAAAACCAAAATGTGAAAGCATCTTACTCCAGGAAGAATGGCTATTATCAAAAAGACAAAAAATAAATGATGGCGAGGATACTGAGAAAAAGGAACTCTCCTATGTTAGTGATGGGAGTACAAAGTGGTAAAGTCACCATGGTAAACAGTATGGAGAGTCCTCAAAGAACTAAAAATAGATCTACACTATGCCTCAGCAATCCCACTATGGGGTACATACCCAAAGGAAATGAAATCAATATATCCAAAAGGAATCCGCACTCCCTGTTCATCTCAGCACTATGCACAGTAGCCAAGAGATGGAATCAACCTAAATGTCCATCAACAGATGAATGGATTAAAAAACTGTGGTATATATACACAGTGGAATACTACTCAGCTATTAAAAATAAAAAAATGATATCCTATCATTTGCAGCAACACAGATCGAACTGGAAACCATCATGTTAAGTGAAGTAAGTCAGGCACAAAAAGACAAATACCACACAGTATCACTCATATGTGGTATCTAAAAAAAAAAGAAAAAGTGGTTCTCCTAGAAGTAGATAGTAGAACAATGGTTACCAGAGGACAGGGGATGGGGGCTGAGGGCAAAAGAAAAGTGGTGGACTAATAAGTACAAAACTACACTATCTACCCTAAGTGAATTATTGTGCAGTATATGCATGTACTGAAACAACACTGTACCCTATAGAGATGGCCAAGTAAGTGTTAAATATTTTGAGTAAAAATTGATTGAGAGATAGATAGATAGATAGATAGATAGATAGATAGATAGATAGATAGATAGATAAAAGACAGTAGAGCCACTAGATAGAAGGGGCCTGGATTCCTGAGTCACCATGTGGAGGGTAGTTACATAATGTAAGCAAAAAGTAAACCTTCTATTGTGTTAAGGCACTGAGTTTGCAATATTGTATGTATTATTCAGGATAGCAGTCAGAGTAAAAGGACCCCACACCTCAGCCACTCAATTTCTCAGATTCTTTATTAATAAAGGGACATATTGAACTAAATCAGTTTCCCAAAGTGTGCTGAGGTAGTTTTAGGTGGAACTTGGATAAACATTTGTTTTTATATTGTATATGGTTTTTGAGATTACTCCATTTACTGAGTAATGCAGTTTCTTCTTTAAATAAGTATATTTAAGAAAAAAAAATGAAATTATTTAAAGGAAAACATTAAATAAATGACAGTGCCTTACAGCTACCATATATATATATATATATATATA
>NW_007727304.1:192970-232459 GCF_000696425.1 Galeopterus variegatus
TATATATATATATATATATATATATATATATGGAAAAATCATGTAAATAGTACACATAATTGCTAAAGTTTGGGCAACACTGGGTTAAATTCTGTTTGTTTATTCTAACACTCCTTGATTTCACTGTTTTTACATCGCGGGCCTGCCTGATATACCTCCCACTACATGTGTTAAGAGAACACTGGGATTACCAATTTACACATAACAAGATTCAATCCACAGGTATATGTTCAGCTAAAACTCCCATGAAACTTATGCATGATGACTCTTGGCCACCCCTCTGAGAGACAAGCACACCTGCTCAAATCCCAAATGCCTTCTTGTTCCCATCCCATCAAGTTTCGATATTCCTTACTGGTAAGATGCAGAAAACGCACAAATAGAGAATGAATTTTTATGGCAACACTTGCTTCTGGAGACATACCTGCCACCTGGACACTTTCTTAACCAAGAGTGATGTCTGGGGAAATATCTCACTAGGGAATAAGAACTTACATGAAACTCAGTGTTGGGATTTGGGCTCTGAATCCAGCAGCAAAGGTACAAAATGATCAGATTCCTTGCGGTGAACTTAAATATACTAAATCAGAATATCTGATTTAACCCATATTCAAATAATAAAGATGGTAATTGGTAACACTTATAATAGCACTGTGTGCTTGGTACTGTCCCATAGCTTTATATATATCAATTTATTTAAGCCATCTGATAGCCACTATACTACCCCACCTCTCCGAAAATGTCAAGAGCAAAAACACCGGTGGGAAAATTGGCATTAGGTAACACTGGCAGAAAGGGACACCACACTGCAGATTTGTGAGACAGGACAGCCAGCCGCTGGCCAGTATCTAGCATATGAAATGTCTACCAACTGCTTAGCACTCTGAGCCAAGCGTCACGGAAGTTAGGGTGCTCAACACCACCACATATGTTAATATTTAGGTTTGCAGACACAATACCATGGAAATACTTTGTTTCTCTTAGGTACTTTTCCTACAATTCAAGTCAGCATGTATGCTGATACCTACAGACTTGTTCAATATTATCTGAAATGCCAGGTGAGTGTTTCTCAGGTTATAATCATGAATTTTTCTATTTTTTAAATATAAATTAATTCTACTAACTGTCACACATAAACACTAAGCTTTCATGGAGCTAAGTTTTAAAGAAATAGAAGACTACAGAGTCACCCTCTATACTCAAATTCCAATTCATTTGTCACTTATTCAAAGCCCCCTTATTCTCATATGCCTGCTAAAATGTTCTCCATAGGTTCACTTGACATCTTACTGTGCTTCCGGGATTTCAGGTCAACATGACATAAGAAACCCTTTAGTAAGAACCAAAGAAATATGGAACGTACCTCCTACCTGCAAAGAATTTATAGTCCAGGTGGGAAATAAGTCATGCACACATTTGATGCCCTAACAAGACTAATGAGGGTTCCCAGCCAGTATTTACTGAAAATTTCAGACAAAAAAACAGGAGAGTAATCACAAATAAAGCATTATCTGTGGATCACAGTTAGATCTACAGAGTGCTAAACAGCTACAAATTCAAGAGATAATGGGGGGTGGTTCCACTGATAAGGAGATAAGGGCTGGATATTTCTGTCTGAGAATTATGACTAATAGAGGTGACAAGAATCAGATTGGCAAATATAAATGATGAGAAAAGTACAAAAAAGCTACTCTAAATATAAAATAAGAAGTTATTAGAAAAGTTTAAAACTGACAAAAAATTTGTAGAGCTTATCAACTGTCAGGGGTATGTGAATAATGTATATATAGCAATTGACTATACTGGTAGTAGAGTTTTTTTGTTTTTTTGTTTTTAATTTATTGAACATACCACCGTATTTTGAATATTGCTTTAATGTATTAAAATATGCCATAATGGTTGAGAGTGCAGGCTTCTGTGTCTGTGTTTTTAAATACTAGTTCCATGGCCCCGTGCAAATTAATTAACCTCTTTTGACCTCTACTTCCTCATCTGTAAAATGGGAGTATTAAAATTAAAAACTTAATTAAAATTGAATTAAATTAACCTATCTCCTAAATTGATTATGATATGCTCATAAAGCATTCAGCACAATATCTGGGCCATCACAATCACAGTATAACTTATTTAGTAAGATACTCAAAGAGAAATATACAGAAGTGCCTCATTATGTATTCCATGGGTTTCTGTGGGCCCAACGGGTGCCAGTCACTGCTTTTACTATGGTTTCTACAGGAATATTTATTCAATTGGTGTTTCAAATAAACAATTTACAGCAAACATTTATAACACAACCTATCAACTGGGAATGTTCCATAGACAAAATTATTTTTAAAACAATTTCTTCCACTGACTGGGTGTTTGGTGACATCAAGGAAGTTCTGCTGATATATTTAGAAGTGTGGTGTTAGCACTAAGGTTCTGCTTAAGCTGGGGACTCTTTGACTTTTGGAGATGTGTACTAAAGCACCTGTAGAAGAAATTATGTGCTTTCTACAAGTTGATGGGAGTAGGAGGGATTTACTACAGATAATAGAGGTGGAGGGGGAGAGTGATTAGAGTTATTTGGCTGGATGACAGGTACATGGGGTTCACTGTGCTATTCTGTCTACTACTGAAGATGTTTGAAATGTTTCGCAATAAAAGGTTAAGAAATACTTCTCATCAAATTTTTTTGTCTGAAAATTCTGACTAATAATAACTAATTTAATCCTCATTAAAGTTGTAGTTGGATCTACTTACAAAATTTTTGGTGAGAATACAAAAAAGATTCGTTATAAATTGGTAAAAAGCAGAGATGGACATGTTTCTTAATTGGTATTAATAAAGCTTAAACTATCCTTTGCAGTAACGTGTGCACTGAACTCAGAACAGGAAGCAAGTCTTGGAAACAACAAAGAACCCGATGTTTATACAATGCTCTTAGAAGTCATGTCTACACAGCTCCATGCGTCCATCAATCTCAAAGTGCTCCATAATTAATTATAGAACTACTGACCGTACCAAAGTAATGAATTATGAAGCATCTGCATTTTACAGTTGGGTAATGGGCAGTGAGGTTAAAAAAAAATGACCTAGGGCAAATGAAGAAGATACAAAACTCTAGGCTACACTGCTGTACTCTTACTGGCTACCACAGCTGTGGGCCATAATTAAACTATTCATCCCCTCTTAGTTTGCTCTTGCTAGTGCAATTAACTCTCAATTACTCTAGTAAAAATTAATCCACATTGCAGAATAGCTGGCCATTCTGAGGGACATCCCCCAATGCCACATACAGGATCCACACTGCCCAACAGCCACACCACTTACTGAGGGCCCACTAGCATCTACAGCGGGGCATCACTTGTCTGGTTTTCCTTCCTTACTCCCTCCACTCCCCTCCAGTGGTACAGAGGTACCACATTACACCACCTACACAGCAACCTTGGAAGGTGTGATGGTTAATTTTAGGTGTCAACGTGAATGGATTAAGGAATACCTAGAGAACAAGCAACAGGTTACTTCTGGTTGTGACTGTGAGGGTGTTTCCAGAAGAGGTTGGCAGGTGACTCAGTGGACAGTGGGGAAGATCTGCACCCAGTGCAGTCAGGTACCATCCAGTTGGCTGGGGGCCAAGATTGAACAAAAAAGGACAGAAGAGGATTCATTCTCTCTCTCTCTCTCTCTCTCTCTCTCTCTTTCTCTCTCTCCTGGAGCTATTTGCAGTAATGTGTGCAGACATTACTCTTCTCCTCCTAGACACAATCTTCTCCTCCTAGACATCAGGACCCCCAGCCCCAAACTTAGGACTCCAGAATTTATACCAGTGTCGCCCCTACCCTTCTGCCCCGGGGTTCTTAGGCATCAGCTTTGGTCTGAGAGTTACACCAACAGTTTCCCTGGTTCTGAGGCTTTCGGACTCAGACTGAACCACACTACTGGCATCCCAGGGTCTCCCTCTCACTGACAGCCTGTTGTGGGACTTCTCGACCTTCATAATCACATGAGCCAATTCCCCTAATAAACCCCCTCTCATACAAGCTATAACTGTATATATGATATATATTGGTCTGTCTTTCCGGAGAACCCTAACTAATACAGAAGGCTTAAGAGAATTTTAGTAACACCAGGAAGGATAGCTGAAACCTTTATATCAGCAAGCAGCAACTTCTAAGTGGATTCAGAGAGAGAGGTAACTTTTCTTATCAATTCACTAAGGTAATATTAGATCAAAGCATAATAAATTGCTATTTTTATAAAACAAAAATGAACAAATATTGGTAATTTCAGATGGCTCAATTTAATACATTTTGGTCCTACTCACATACCTCACACTTCGAAATTCAAGCAGCCTGTACTTTTCCTAACTGCTACATTTCATAGCTGCAATTACTATTTGTGTGACTCTTTGTTGGAGAGTTGCCCATACTAGACTGAACAATTCACAGGAGCAGTGCCCACCTGGTGTGGTCATCACTAGCACCCAGCACAGTCAGAACTCAATTGATATTTGGTATTGATGACCCAGGAAAACACTGGAATTTAAATTAGATTTAACTTAGCCAAATTTAGACAGTTAACTAGAATATAACAGCAATTACTTTAAATTATACATTATTTTGATCACCAAGTTGACAGTTGTTTCACTGTTGCATGCTTCATGGATATCATGATTGTATACTTTACAACTTATAAACATGTCATCCCTGGTCATGAAAGGAAGTGGGTCATGCTGAATAGCTTAAGTCCCCAAATCAAAAAGTCATATAGTCTTTAGATAGGATAATAAACAAAGTCAGGAATTAAATATATAAATATCCTCATGACTTTCTCATTTTTTCCTATACTCCCTCACCCCTTCCGCTCCTTTATTCAACATTTATGTAGCTCCCGGTAAGTAAGGCACAGTTCTTGTCTTCAAGGAACTTCCAACTAACTGGGAAGAAAAGATTACTCCCAAGGCAGGGAAGTCTCTTATTGAGCAAGAGCAGTGGGGCACTGTATCAGTCTGTTTTTGTGTTGCTGAATACCTGAGACTGGGTAATATATAAAGAACAGAGATTTATTTGGCTTACGATTCCAGGACAGCTGCATCTGGCACAGGCCTCAGGCTGTTTCTACTCATGGTGGAAAGCGGCAGGCAGCCGGCGGGTAAAAGCAGATCACATGGCAAGAGGAAGCAAGAGAGAGGGAGAGGGGAGGTGCCAGGGTCTTTTAAACAACCAGCTCTCATGGGAACTAACTACCCCCGCCCCCAAGGGAGACCATTAATCCATTCATAAGGAATCTGCCCCCATGACTGAAACAGCTTCCAACACTGCCACAATGGGGATCAGATTTCCACATGAGTTCTGGGAGGACAATACATCCAAACTCCATCAGGCACAAAGACAGAGGCTCATTCTTCCAGAAGAGAGTCCAAGAAGGCTTCACCAAAGAGGTGTCTCTTTGAACTGGGCCTTGATTCATGAATAAGAGTTTTCCCAGCAAAGAAAGAAGGAAAAAGTATTATAAACGAAGAGAACATCACAAGCAAAAGTATACTATAGTTACAAAAGAGCATGGCAGGCATGGGGATCACAAGCATCTAGGTGTGACCAGCACTGTGAGAGGACAGGTGGGAGAGGCAGGAAAGGATTCTGGAGGGTGAGATGGGACCACAGTGTGAAGGACTTTGTAGGTCATACTAAGCGGTTGCATTTAGTCTTCACGGCAATGAGGAACCATGGCCTTAAATGATTATATTTCGACATGCAAGGGCCCAGGCTAATAAAAAATAGAAAGCAGAGCCTGGCTCTGTTACTTGGTGTGCTGTTATTCTTAGAAGAAAGAAAAACTGGTTACCTTTTGAAAAATAAAAATAAAGAAAAAGGACAAACCACTTTACTTTGTTTTATATCTCATTAGGCTAAGAACCAGCAGGACTCTATAACAATAGAGCTCATTCCGTAAAAGCAAAGACTCCGGAGTCAAACTGCCTGAGTTTGAATCTCAGCTCTGCTGCTTACTGTGTCTCTTTGACCAAATTACTTAACTTCTTCTCTGTGCCTCCGTTTCTTTAGCTATAAAATGGTGTCAAAGTCTTAGCAGTTTTCTGCTGCTATTACAGAGTACCACTGACTGGGCAGTTTATACTGAAAATCTATTTGGCTCATGATTCTGGAGGCTGGGAATCCAAGAACATAGCACCAGCATCTGGTGAGGGCTTTCATGCTGTGTCCTCCCATGGAGGAAGGTGGAAGGGCAAGCAAGTACATGAGACAAAGGGAGCAAGGGGGCTGAGCTTATCCTTTTAATCAGAAGCCCATTCCCATGATAACTAACCCACTTCCCTAATAACAGCATTAATCCACTCAGACGAAAACAGCCTTCATGACCCATCATCTCTTAAAGGTCTCACCTCTTAATACCATCACAATGGCAATTAAATTTCAACATTAGTTTTGGAAAGGCCATTCAAATCATACCAAATGGAATGGATAATAGCACCAGAATTTCAAAAGATTGTTGTAAGAATTAAGAATCAATTCATGGAAAGCTTTTCAAACAACGCTGACAGATGGCAAGTGCTCAATAAACTTAGCAACTAATATTATTTTTCAAATCCATACTAGTCCTTAGGGAAAATAAAAGCAAAAGGCACTAGTTTTTCCTTTGCACCTACCTTCTAGACTACAAGAAAGATTTTCAAGAATTGATGTAGAATTTGATTGTGTCTTATAAAATAAAATGGCATGAATGAGATTCTTCTTCTGATCATGACAAATATTAGATCCCTAAAATTACAGGACAACATAATAAAAATGACCAGTGTCCACCAATATCTACTTTTTTCAACCAGAAAAATAGATTAACCTTAACTTCCCAGGTTTTACAATTCTGTTTTTTAAAAGGACAGTTAATGCTTCATGTGACTGAGCTATTTTTACCCTTTGAGGCTGTTATTTTAGTCCTGTCTCACAGTAGGAAACCAATACTGAATAAGCAAGCATCTATATTAACACTTGCAGTGGGGGAGACAGGCCCACCAGGGGAACACTGGGACACAGCAAAGACAGCCAATCCACCCCGTAGTCAGCGCCGGACAACTCAAAGGAGACTGGTCAGGAATGCAGAATTTCATGGGGTGCAGTTTGATGAAAAAACTCTGGCCCAGATCAGAGTTTCTACATAGCACAGATCCACCAGGTCTCTGGAGAGCTGGAAGTACCTATAAGATCAACCATTAAGCCCTGAGCTACACAAAAAGCCTTTCCTAGGGAAAGACCAGCAAAGCAGCAATTTAGCTCAACCACACAACTCAAGTACTGGTTCCCACAGGAAGTTTCCCCATTTTAGAAGTAAGCAAAGGACGAAAAATTAGTTCCGGCCCAGGCACACCACCAGCGCCTTACAGCCTGCCTGGGAACCAGAGGCTTGGAGCCAGGGACCAGTCCCCTCTCCTGCATCCAGGCAAACCACACCAGAGCCTTGGGCATGGAAAATGGGACCACACCCCTCTCCCACAGCCAAGCACACCACACCAGCACCTCAGGGCCCACCCAGGGACCCAAGGCATGGAGAAGGGAACTGGACCTCCCTCCCATAACCAGGCACACCACACCAGCACCTCAGGGCCTGCCTGGGTACCCAAGGCATGGAGAAAGGGACCAGACCCCACCCCCAGAACCAGCCACACCAAGCCAGTGCCTCGGGGCCCACCCAGGGACCCGAGTCATGGAGCCGGGAACTGGACTCCCCTCCCACAACCAGGCACACCACGCCAGCACCTCAGGGCCCACCTGGGGACCTGAGGCATGGAGAAGGGGACCAGACCCCACTCCTACAACCAGGCACACCGCACCAGTGCCATGGGGCCTGCCCGGTGACCTGAGGCATGGAGGCGGGGAGCAGACCCCCCTCCCACAACCAGGCACACCATGCCAGCACTTCAGGGCATGGAGAAGGGGACCAGACCCCACTCCTACAACCAGGCACACCGCACCAGTGCCATGGGGCCCGCCCAGGGACCCTAGTCATGGAAAAGGGGACCAACCCCCCTCCCACAACCAGGCACACCATGCCAGCCCCTTGGGGCCTGCCCGGTGACCGAGGTATGGAGGCGGGGAGCAGACCCCCCTCCCACAACCAGGCACACCATGCCAGCACTTCAGGGCATGGAGAAGGGGATCAGACACACCCCAAAACCAGGCACACCACCAGCACCACGGAGCATGCCAAAAACATCACCTCCATGTGGGTGGCCCACCACAGCCACCACATTAACCATGGCTGCCACAAAAGTGGCTAGATGCCACAACCTCCACGCAGGTGGTCCACCAGCCACTGGAATGCATTCACACAAGGAGAGTCACCAGCAGAAATAAAGAAAAGAAGAGGATGTCTCTCTCCACAAAGCCCACTCCAGAGTGACAGAAGAAGCAGCTGCTCTGTGATAATATTGGGGGACCTGACCACACCTCTCAGCATTGGACAGATCATCTAGGCAACAAATTAACAGAGAAAACATTATTCTTTCAGAAGGAAAGAAGTAATCTAGGGTAATTAGAGGGGGAAGGGGGAGAGATTGGACAAGAGGCATAAAGAATAATTATGATTTGTAACAATATATATGCTAGTAATATTGATTTGATCAACATATCTCAATGTTGAACCCCAAAAATATGTATAATAAATTTTGATTCAATAAATTAAAATAAAATAAAATAAGAGAAAGAAAGAAAAAAAAAAAAACAGCAGATGCAAGAAGGGTTCTGACCTTCCTTTCCCCTCCTGAAAGCATAAGATCCAACTCCCATGTGAAAGGTGCCTTCTCTGTACCAGAAGAAAGACATTCTTATCACCATAGGTGGAGAACTGAGGCTGAGAGAAATCTGCACAAACAAACTTTGTTAAACTAACCCTTTTCCACAATTAACTACCCTAGACCTATAGTGAATTCTTATAATTTTCTGTTGCCTCAGCAACCATTTTGAATACATGTTTAACTTTCTCATACCAGAATCAGGGCTCAGTCAACCATGACAGTTTCCAGTTCTACATCACACCCAATGGCCCAAGCAGGTGGCCAGATGAGAACCAGAGGACCAGAGGCATCTCTCCCACCTGGCAGACTGGGCTCCAGCTTTCCCACTGCTTCCTTTAAATGGACCACTCAGGCATTTGCCTGTGAACTGAAAGTGACCCACACCCTATTCCCTTATACCTACTGCTGGTTGCCATGTTCTCTCTCTCTCTAGGCCTGACTCTTCATTCCCGCCTTGCATGATGTGAGGATGGAGGACCACCCTCCTGACCCACTGCACAGATCCTGCCCAGGATCTGTGAGTAAAATTCTTTGAACTTGCTTCCTTTTTGTAGTGGTGTATTGAATTTCCACCTTCCGTGGGAAGAACCAGGGGCTGCCCCAGGCCAGGTTTTTGCTGGATCTCCTGGGTAAGAGCACAAGGTCAGGACCCCAGCACCAAAACAATGGTCAGGTGGGCATAAACTGGACATGGGTCAGTCAAGAGCCACAGGGGCATCTGCCAGTTTTAACAAGTTTCCTGTGTGAGGTGCCCCTGGTCACGGGGCAGACAACCAGGCACTAATCCATCCATCAGCTAAAAGAAGTATCTCTTGAAAGGCACTCTGTAAACACCCTGTCCAGCTCCCCTTCATTTCCCGTGAGGGCAGGGTTGCTTGCCTGCTACTGGAACCCCAGTGTAGCTGGGGGCTCCCACAACAGCCCAAATCCCTTTTTCTTGTCACATTTTTACAGTTTACCACTCTTTGTCCAACCTAGTTTATGAGCCTTTGGCCCTTCCTGCTTCTTTGGGTCTTCCTTTTCCCGGTGAAGGCTCCCATGTACATGTAAAAATTACTAAATAAAACTTCTATGCTTTTCTCCTGTTGATCTGTCTTTTGGTGGTCTAATTTACAAAGTCCTAGCTGGAAAAACTAAGATGAGCAGAGAAAAAATACTTTTTCCCTCCCCTACCTTAAAGAATTATTTGTTAAATTAAAAAAAAAAAAAACCCTGAAAATTAAAAAAGGCCCAAAGCTCTCTGTTCCTAAGCCCAGGAGCCAATCTTGATTTTCATTGTGCAAAATATACATTCATGGATAACAAGGAAATAATAAAGAAAATAATGTTTTCCATTGCCTCTGTTGGAAAGGTAGAAATATCTTCATTCTTAAAGTGCCTTTTAAAGCAAACTAACAGAAGAGTTTGTAATATTCTGTCAGATGCATACATACAAATGGCCTTGCAGGGTAGGTATCTTCTCCATTTACAGATGATGAAAGTGAGACTCAGAGTTTCGTCAACTACCCAACATCACAGCTGATAAATGACAGATCCAGAATTGACAGCAGATCTTTCTGGCTTCAAAGCCCACTGCATGTCCCCTCGAGAAGCTGCCTGCTTTTAGAATAAACAGCATTAAATGAACTAGATCTGATGATTCCTAATTTATTTCTCTAACCCCAGCTTCTCACTGGTATCCTGATTCTGTATCTCTGACTACCCAGCAAGACATTTCTCCTTACCTCTTTCATTTACCTCTCTTTAACATGATACAAAATAAATCTATCATATTCCCCTTGAAGCTGGATTCTATTCATTCGACAACCATTTATCACTATTTACCAAAGACCAAGTACTGGACTAAGTAATGCCATCATCTGCTTTGTGAAGCTTATAAATCAGAGAGACGGAAGAGAGAAATTGAAAAAATAATTGCACTAATAATGTATTAAATTAATGTAGTGATACAAAGTAAAAGTGAAAAATGATATTATAGAGAGAAACCTAATCAAATCTGGACGATCACAGCAGATGTACTGAGGAAGTCATATTTAAGCTGAAACTTGAAAGAGGGGGAGAAGTTACCCAGCCAAGGGAGGGGAGACGGGTTCTCGATGGAGGACATAGCTAATGTACATGCTCCAAGGTGGGAAGGAGCTGGTGCCTTCAAGGAACAGAAAGTCTGGTGAGCTGCAAGGTCGGGAGTGCGGAGGTGGAGCTGCAGATCAGTGTGGACAGGCGGGCAGGCTGCTGGACCATACAGTGTCCCACAGGCCAGATGTTGAAGACTTTCGAGATTTAAATTGGGGATTATAAGAAGTTCTTGAAAGATTTTAGGCAAGGAAGGCCATGATCATATTTGTGTTTTTAAAAGATCACTGGACCGGTGGCACACTGCTACAGTGCACCGGTTGGGAGCGTGGCGGCGCTCCCGCCGAGGGTTCGGATCCCACATACAGACCGGTTCCCGCTCACTGGCTGAGCGAGGTGTGGGTGCAGCGCCGAGGGTTGCGATCCCGTTGCCGGTCCCGGTCCGGTACGGGCGTGACACTGAGGGTTGCGATCCGTTTGCCGGACACGAAAAAAGACAAAAAAAAAAAAAGATCACTGGGCCATTAAGTACAACAGACTGCAGAGGGTCAAGACTAGAAAGAGGAGGCCATTAGGATGTGGCAGAAATTGATAGAAATTGTCTGCCCACAACATCCATTTATCACTAATAACAGGACCATGACTTTTAGATGGGTACACTGGTATCCAGAATAAAAGACTGTATTTCTCAGCTCTCTCTGAAGTTACGGAGGGCCCTGTGGCTAAGTCCTAGTCAAGATACAGCCAGAAGTCTTGTTTACAACATAAGGGAAGGCTGCTGAAGGGAGCTGATTCAGATGGGAGAAGTCTCTTCTTGCTTCTCTGCCCTTCTTCCTTCTTCCAGCTTGCAATTCAGACAAGATGGCTGGAGCTCCAGCAGCCAGCTTGGACCAAAATAAAATATATTAGCTAGGATGATGGAAGGGAAAGATATGATCCAGGATCCCTAGTTAGGATCCACCATACTGGTTCCGAACAGCCTGTTCGCAAACTGTCCTCCCGCCACACACTGAGAAAGAGAAAAAAACAATCTTGTCTAAACTACCATTATTAAGGGATTTTGTGTGATATATTACCTAACTCAGTCCTAACTTATAGACAGGCTAAGTATTCACCCAGGAAGGGGAAGTGGTGACTTGGATCACGGTGGTGGTAGAGATGGTGGGGAAATGGCAGGACTGAGATCTATTTAGAAGGTGGAATCAACAGAACCTGCTAAGAGTCCAGACATGAGAGAGGGTTAGGGGTAAGTTTACACAGACTTCAGGTTTCTGGCACAAGCATCTGGGTAGAGCGTGGTTCCAATTACTGAGCTAGAGATGGTGCAGGTGGAGACTTCTTGAGTTTCTTTTCAGAAATTTTGAATTTGAGATGCCTGTGAGAACTCACAGACCTCAGAATAGATACCACACTGGGAAATTGTGACTGAGGAAGTCACCAGCACATAGATGCCAACCGAAAGCACTGGAATGGATGACGTCTCCTAAGGCGAGTGCAGAGCAAGAAAAGAGGCCCTGGAACAGAATCCAAGGAAACCCACATTTGATAAGTGGGCAGAGAAAGGGCAGCCCTTGAAGGAGACAAGAAGGAGTGGCCAGAAGGAAACAGGAAAACATGGAGTTCACACGAGGAGATACGTGCCAATCTTTTACTGCACAAACTAGAAGGGCTGAGGACCACTGAAGAGGCAGAGAGATCTAGCTAGAGGTGGAAAAGCAAGGACGTGGGATCCAAGAGGGGCCTCACAGACAGGCTAGGAGGAGGCCAAGGAAAAAGGAGAAAGGAAAGGGTGAAGCAGAATATTCTGGATCTGGCAGGCAGGAGGCGTGCTCTGGCCTTCACTTGGAGAGGCGGGCTGAGAGAGACCGTGGAGGCATCTCCATGCCAAAGGA
Source organism: Galeopterus variegatus (assembly GCF_000696425.1). Lineage (NCBI taxonomy): Eukaryota > Metazoa > Chordata > Mammalia > Dermoptera > Cynocephalidae > Galeopterus > Galeopterus variegatus. Next base: position 205,724 of record NW_007727304.1, read on the forward strand.
GGGAGTGGAAATCACTCCCTTTCCCCCCAGAGAACCGGGAGCCCAGGCAGTGGTTCCTCAGCCCACGAAGCACCGTGGCTTGTTTTAAGGTGGATAGGCTTTCATCCACCACACTAGAACCTCTTTCAAACAACTATTTTAAATTTTCCATCGTTACTTAAATAAATATGTAAAGGAATGTGGGACAGATGGTAAGAAAGTTTATTTATTCCAATCAGTATAAGCAGTCAAATACAATGAATGGAGTTTTATATCCTGAGCATTAACAAAAACAGCAGTATTACTAACTTTTCTTCAAGGCTCACTATATGCCAGGTTTTGCTTTAAAATTCATTTAGTGCATGTTTTAGATGCATCATTTCAACTGATCCTCACAACAACCCTACGAAATACAATTTATTGCCTCTGTTTTACAGATGAGGAAACTGAGGAGTAAAGCGTTTATGTTTATTTCCCAGCATCATATAGTTAGCCCAGGATTTGAACACTGGCACTCTGACATCAGAATCAGTACTTCTTGTTTTAGTCAGAAAATCTACTTTTCTTTCTTTTTTTTTTTTGTATTTATTATTTTTATTGATTATGCCTATTAATGGGGTTCAAAGCTGACCATCACCACCTGTACTGCCCAAGATGTGATGATCAGATCAATACTATCAGCATACCCCAAATCTGCTTTCCTTAACTGTAAAGAAAAACATTGCTGGTCATTACATTAAAGTAGTGGAAATATAATTATGCAAAGCTGTAAGCAGGAAAATAGTTTTTACTTCACTTGAGAACTGAGAGAACTGACCAGACAAAAGGGAGGTGAGCTGTTTTTGTTTCCTTTAACTCAGTCTGTCATGGTAACTGATAATAAAAAGAACACAGGTTTTAGTTCATGCTTCGTCCCCAAACTGTTCCTCTATGGTAGAGCCCCCTAGAATGTGCTTGTGACAACTAGATATGGCACAGACAATTCAGTCAGCCTTTGCCTGTCAGAACAACCTTCTACCCACAACAGGGTCCCCATGTGACCCAGACACCCAGGACATCAGGTGGAGGAAACAGTTCCACTTTTAGTCAAAGTTCACTGATGTGAGTCTGAGACAGGGTGTCTGGGGCTCTGGAACAACAATAAAAAAAAGTGTTTCCACTGGAGACACAAATAGCAGAGTTCAGCATTTCAAAGGAAGGCCTTTCAAAAGAGAAAAGTTTCTGAGGATTCAGAGTCGGGGTTATGAAGCCATACTGAGATATCTGGGATAAGCAGTCATAATTAAACACAATTTAGAGGACCAGCAGTCCTGGATGAACCCAGAGAAACTTCTAAGTACAGAGGCACCCACTTATCAGATGGCACAGACACACACAGGAGCTGAGCTGATATCAGTGAGGATCTGTACAACTCAGGGAGCCATTATTAGAAACCCACTGAGTATCAAGTTCTGTGCAGGCGCTGGGGGGAGCAGGATACAATGATAAGCAGACATGGTCTCTGTCCTTTCTCAGTTTGCTGTCCTATATTTGTATTTGGACAGTGTGAAGAAAACAGTTAATACAGCAGGCCTGAGACTGCTATTTTTAGAAAGGCCTACTTGTCTTTCTAAGATTGGCCCTTTGCTGGCATCTGGGAACCTGGATCTTGGGAGGGTCCCACCATTCCCAGCACTGGTAAAAGTGGCTCACTGTGCCTAAATGGTTTGAACAAACAAAATGGTTAATGCTGAATAGCAGCTTCTCTTCTGGGAGTCTGGAATTTTGGTACATGCTAGGCAGAGGGTACCTATAAAACCAGCCCACAGTAAAGGACCTTGGACACTGAGTCTCTCTTGAGTTTCCTCATAGGCAATATTTCACATGTGCAGTCGCTGCTCATTGCTGTATGTTTCAAGCACGAGCTATGTGACCCCACTGGGAGAGGACTCTGGAAGCTTGCACCTGGTTTCTTCCATGGGCCTTTTCCCTTTGCTGATTTTGATTTGTACCTTTTTACTGTAATAAATGAGTCATGAGTCCAACTATATGCTAAGTCCTGTGAGATATTCTGGCAAATCACTGAACCCAGGTGTGGTCTTGGAAATTTCTCCAAACCCCAACACAGCTGGTGAACTGGAATGAGCTTTGGCATAAGAAAGACCTGGTTTTGGGCCGGCCTGTGGCTCACTCGGGAGAGTGTGGTGCTGATAACACCAAGGCGGCGGGTTCGGATCCCATATAGGGATGGCCGGTTAGCTCACTGGGTGAGCGTGGTGCTGACAACACCAAGTCAAGGGTTAAGATCCCTTTACCGGTCCTTTTTTAAAAAAAAAAAAAAAGAAAGACCTGGTTTTGGGCCGGCCTGTGGCTCACTCGGGAGAGTGTGGTGCTGATAACACCAAGGCGGCGGGTTCGGATCCCATATAGGGATGGCCGGTTAGCTCACTGGGTGAGCGTGGTGCTGACAACACCAAGTCAAGGGTTAAGATCCCTTTACCGGTCATCTTTTAAAAAAAAAAAAAAAAGAAAGACCTGGTTTAAAACCCAACTTTGGTCTGGCCACTTAGCTCAGTTGGTTAGAGCACAATGTGGATAACACCAACATCAAGGGTTCGGATCCCCATACTGGCCAGCTGCCAACAAAACAAAACAAAAATCTAACTTTGATACTAACTGGGTGTGAATTGTTGAGTGAGTTAATTAAGTTCCCTAAGTCTTAAATTTCTCTGAAAAGAAGACAGCACAACCTACCTCAGAAGATTGTGGTGAAGATGACATAAGTGGTAGACACTCAATAAATATCACATCCTTTTCTCCTTAAACTAACAAGTGAAAGGCACCCCCTTTCACTATGTTTGTGCAGTGCCCAGCCTGTATAACACCAGGCAGCCCAGTGAGGCTCACCTCACCTGTTCCTCCCTTCCACTAGTGTGCTGGAGTCAGCTCATGCCAGCTCAGGACAGCCTGTCGGGCACATCATTTCCCAGCTCTGCACTCAACGTCGTCATGTTGGAGGCTGGAAATCTGCCACAGTGGGAATACTTGCAGCATGGAAATTGGCAAACACTAAAAATCAGGGCTTCTCCCCCTTCTCTCAGTTGCTAAACATTTACTAGCACAGCACTGTCCCCTTTAAAAAAATCAAAACTGAGGTTCCTGCCAGACAAGAGGTTTCATAGCCTATATGCATTTTGAAAAGAAATAAGCTACATGAAAAGGTGTTCAACATTATTAGCCATTAGGAAAATTCAAATCTATACCACTTCACATCCATTAGAATGGCTATAATCAACAAAAGAAATAATAACAAGTGTAAGGAAGGAGGATTTGGAGAAATGGGAACCCTCACATACTGCTAACAGGAATGTAAAATGTCACAGCCACTTTGGAAAAAAAGTCCAGCAGATCCTCAAAAGGTTAAACATAGCTACCTAAAAGCAAAGCCATTTGACACCTATACCCAAGAGAAATGAAAACGTATGTCCACATAAAAAGTATACATGAACATTCATAGCAGCTCTATTTACAACAGCCAAAAGGTAGAAACAACCCAAATATCCATCAACAGATAAATCATTAAAGAAAATGTAGTATATTCATACAATGGAATATTATTTTGCTATAAAAAGGAATGAAGTACTAATATATGTTACAACATAAATGAACCTTGAAAACTCTATGCTTAGTGGAAGAAGACAGATGCAAAAGGTAACATATTACGTAATTCTATTTATATGAAATATCCAGAACAGTCAAATTCACTGAGACAGAAAACAGATTCGTATTTGCCAGGGGCTGGAAGGAACGGGAAATGCAGACTGACTACTTAATGGCAACAGTCTCTGAGTTGATGAAAAAGTTCCAGAACTACATAGTGGTGATTTTTGCACAACATTATGAATGTTCATGATGCCACAGAATTGTATACTTTAAAATGGTTCCAGTGACAAATTTTATGTTATGTGTATTTTACCACAAAAAGAAAAAATATATATTAAGAGAGTTAGATAAGACACAAAGTATAAACAAGTACTTATAAAGCATATACAGGCAATGGTCTTGATTGTATATATTTTATATCTTTTAAGAATAAATAAGAAAAAGGTGGAAAACCTAAGAGGCAAAAAGTCTAAATAGGCACTTAATAGACAGTAAATGCCAATGAATATATGTATGCTTGATCATCCTCATTAGTAATAAGAGAAACACAGGGTTAAAAATACAGTGAAATACCACACACACACACACATCCCACACACACCAGATAAAGCAATATTAAAAAGTTTAAAACATCAAAAGTTGTCAAGAATTGGGTTCTCTTATAAACCACTTGTGAAAGTGCACATAGAGACAACCAATTAGAAAAACACTGAGACATTCTCTTACAAAGTTAAAGAAATGTATATACCCTTTATCAGCACCGCACTCTCGAGTGAGCCACGGGCCGGCCCCGGAAATGTATATACCCTTTAACCCATCAATTCCAATATAAGTAGATACTCTATTCTAAGGAAATGCAGGCTCATCTACTCCAGGATACGAGAAAAAATGTCCATCCACATTAGAATAAGTAAGTACATTGTTTTACTCTCAAAAATTGGAATACTATGCAGCAATCAAAATGGACAGACTACCATTACATAAAACATCTATAACATCTTCCCAAGCATAAAATTGAACACAAGAAGCAAGACAAAATACATTTACAGAGTGTTTAAAGGAAGACTATTAATCTATACTGTTTAAGGATATATTCACATATGCCAAAACTATATCAAAAAACTATACAAAAGGGCCGGCCCGGTGGCGCACTGGATAGTGCGCCGCTTGGGAAGCGCGGCGGCGCTCCCGCCCGAGGGTTCGGATCCCACATACAGACCGGTTCCCGCTCACTGGCTGAGCGAGGCGCGGGAGCAACGCCAAGGGTTGCGATCCCGTTGCCGGTCCCCGGTCCAGTACGGGGGCAACACTGAGGGTTGCAATCCGTTGCCGGACACGGAAAAAGACAAAAGACAAAAAAAAAAAAAAAACTATACAAAAAAAAGCAATACAATTAGGATTACAAAAGTCATAATAGTGCTTACTTGTGGGGAACAGAAGTAGTACTTCATTGGGAAGATGCCTCTGGGTGTCTTTTGGTGGGCTGGTAATATTCAGTTATTTTTTACCTGGTAAATGGTTATCTGGATATTTCTTTATCATTTTTGCTAAACTTCACATATATGTTTTGTATTAGTCCTCTTCTGTTGCTATAACAGAAATACCTGAAACTGGGTAATTTGTAAAGAAACAATATTTATTGCGTACAGTTTGGAGACTAGGAAGTCCAAAGTTCAGGGAACACTTACAGTGAGGACTTTCTTTAGCGGTGACTTCAGCAATGCAGGTTATCACATTGCAAGAAAGGCAGAAGCAAGAGAGCTCCTCATCACTCTCCTTTTAAATCCATCAGAACCACGCCCATGACCACCATTAAACCATCAAGTGGATTAATCCATTCACTATGGCATGGTCCTACAATCTACTATCTCTTCAAGGTCCCACCTTTCAATTATCATAATAGGATTTCCCACCCTCAACAGTTACAGTGGGAATTAAGCTTCAATGACTTTGGGGGACATTCAATCCACAGCATGTTTTACATAACATCTGTGTGTGTATGATGCACAATAACAAATGCTAAAAAAAAAAACAAAAAACACAGGATAATACTGCTTACCCCACAGAGAGGGAAAAAAACTTGCACACAAATGTTCTTAGCTGTATTATTCATAATAGCCAAAAAGTGGGAACAAACCAAATATCCATCAACTGATGAGTGATAAAATGCTGTGTATCCATATAAGAGAATATAATTTGGCAATAAAAGAAAAACAAGTACTGTACATATGACAACACAGATGAACACTGGCCACATAATGTTAGGTGAAAGAAGCCAGACTCACAAAAAAACACATATTGCGTGACTTCATTCATATGAAATGTTCTAGAATAGGCAAAACAACAGAGGCACAAAAAAATTAGTGTTTGCCCAGGGCTGAGGTGAGTAGGGGGTTGGTGGACCAAATGGGGCGTGACTGAGCATGGATATGGGGGGATGAAAATGTCTTGAAACTGATTGTGGCACAGTTGTACAATAATGAATATACTAAAAACCACTGAAACTTTAAATGGATGAATCATATGGGATGTGAATTATACCTTGATAAAGCTGCTTTGGTTTTTTTTAATAAAAGCAACTGAGTACAAGGAAGGGAGGAAGGGGGGGAGGAAGGGGATTGGAGGGAGAGAGAGAAGGAGAGGCAAGTAGCCATGGAAGTAGCACTGCTAGGTGCCAAAGGCACTGCATATACAAAAAGAGTATCAGGAGTTCAAAGTGAGGGTACAGAGATCTTCCACTCTGCTGCAGTGGGCAGGCATCCAGTAAAGGTGGCATTTGAACTAGGTCTTAAAGAAGATTAAGGGTTTAGTTAGGCAAAAAAGGATGGCTGTTCAGTTAGAAGAACTGGCCCAGGAGTGGGAACATGAAAATAGAGTTCAACAGGAATCAGACAGTATGACTGAAACAACAGAGTCCTACGGGAAAAAACGGGATAGGCATGAAAAGGTGGACTGAGGTCCAGAAGAGAGCCTAGCATGACAGACTCGGAATTCTGGAATTTATCACACAAGCGGCTGTCACTTTAACCCTTCAGATCCTGAGTTGCTGGGATATTGCCTATAGCTATAACCCCACCCCCCATCCCCCCCACCCCCCTCCGTGCGTCACATTCCCAAATGTCCTTTCAGGTCCTTTGTACTCCTCTGAAAGGTTGTAAGCATTCTTAAACACATTCTAAAGGAGAAGAGTTTTCAGTCATCATAGAATAAACACATTAAAGAATTTCCAGAATGTAGATTAAGCAGAATCATTGATCATAGGCTACTTCTTTTCCCTTATTATGTTCTACTTAAAATGATAGTAAAAGGATTTTTTTTTAAAAGGCATAAATTCACAAGACAAACAGAAGAAGAGAAGATGAAAGTGAGTTTTAGACATCAACAAAGACTGGAAGATGCAAAGCAAGGGGAGGTGTGCTGAAGGCCAAGGCAAGCCAAGTAATTTACCACGTAAGTCACCATGTACATTACCATGCCCTCACCTAGCACTGGGGACACCAATAAGAACAGAGCAGGAGGGTCCACCGCAGCCCAGGCAGGCTCAGAACTTGGCTGCACAGAGGCAGGGGCGAGGCTCAGCACTGGGAGCAGAGAAGATGCCATGTCTGAGGATAATGAAGTGTAGCAGGTCTCCTCCATTCCACAGAGCCGACAACCACTGCCAGCACATGTGAATGTAAAAACTATTTTAAGATCTGGGAATTATAATACTTGGCCATGAAAGGGATTCTGGTGATCATACAGTCCAATTTCCTCATTTTAGGGTGGAAACTGAGGCACTGATGGGATACATGACCTCTCCAAGGTCACAATGGCCAGCAGAGCCAGAATTAAAACTCAAACCTTCTAATTGCCAATTCATGTTCCACCATACCCCAGCATCTTGAGGTGCATTGATGTAAGAGCCAAACTTTGTCATTCTCAGCTCAAAACCCTCCAAAATCTTCCTATTGCTTTTTTCTTTTTTTTAATCCGAAGTCTTTTCATGATCCACAAAACCAGCCATGACCTTGCCAGGCTGTCTGGCCTCCTCCCCTCCCACACCCAGTCCATTCCGCTCCTCTGCCTCTCTGCTGTTCTCCGAGCAAGGAAGCACCTCCTGCCTCCCCTGGGGCTCTGCACTCCTGGCTTCTCCCTGGCCTGCCCTGCTCTTCCTAAAGTCTCTGTTCCCTGACCACCTACCAAAACAGCACACATGGCCACATCCCTCCCATCGGCTTTACTTTTCTTCACGGCAGGGGGATATTTATTGGTGTGGCTCAATGCTGTCTGCTAAATTCCAAGATATCAGGGCACTTTTTTTATATACCATTCGGTCCCCAGAGCCTAGAATAGTACCTGGCACAAAGGAGGCACTTAAAATATTTGTAAGAAATTAATTGATTCAAGTGAAAAAGAGACTTTTTGACTAGGAAATTAAGGTAGAAGTATCTCTGGGTATCTTTTCAGTCAGATGGGCTGGGTTTGAAATCCTATGACCCCACCATTCAGCAGTGATTATTAATTATAACTCTGGGTTTCTTGATATCTAAATTTCATTTATCAGTCAATTCAGAAAGTTTAATGTTATTGGTTATGTGTGTTCCTCCACCACTCCCCTTCAATACCTTCCTCCAGCGCATATAGTTTATAACATTCTCAGCAAAGAAAGATTTAATTCCACCCTTTTGAGTAATCCTGTTTAATATTTAAAATGCCTTTAATTTTTTTAAAAATTTTTCTTATAATTTGGATTAAGTTTAATAGAAAATAACACTTTTTTTTTTTCCTTTTTTTTGTCTTTTTTTTCGTGTCCGGCAACGGATTGCAACCCTCAGTGTCGCGCCCGTACTGGACCGGGACCAGCAGCGGGATCGCAACCCTTGGTGCTGCGCCCGCACCTCGCTCAGCCAGTGAGCGGGAACCGGTCTGTATGTGGGATCCGAATCCTCGGTGGGAGCGCCGCCGCGCTCCCAAGCAGCCACTGTAGCAGTGCGCCACCGGGCAGGCCCCGAAAATAACACTTTTGAAGTAAAGTTGCTGATAGAAAATTGTGACTATGCAATACTTAGGGCTGGCCAGTTAGCTCAGTTGGTTAGAGCATGACAGCACAGTGTTATAACACCAAGATCAAGGGTTCAAATCCCTGAACCAGCCAGCTCCCCCCCCCAAAAATACAAATGTCTATGCAATGTTTAGAAGTAGCATAGTACAATGATTGGATATAAAATACATTTATAAAAATTAAAGCTTGATTATATACCAACAATAACTAATTGCAACATATCATGGAAAAAAATAACCTATCCACAAGAGTAACTAAAATCTTAAAATTCTCAAGAATACTTTTAACAAGGAAAGCATAGGACTTTAAAAAGCAACAACCATGAAACTCTATTAAAGAACACTTTCGGGCCGAGCCCGTGGCATACTCGGGAGAGTGCGGCGCTGGGAATGCAGCAGCGCCCCCACCGTGGGTTCGGATCCTATATAGGGATGACCGGTGCGCTCACAGTGCTCACTGGCTGAGCACGGTGCGGCCGGTCTCAAAAAAAGGACAAAAAAAAAAAATACACTTTCAAGAACATAAACCAATTATAAATGGTTTTGTGTTTTACGTGTATTACAATGGAGATGTCGGCTTATTTGACTGGCAGAACTTGTAAATATCATCAGATATTAGAACAAATAAAATCTTATATGTTCTGCAGAGGTTTTTTTTTTTTTTTAAAAGAAAATGTAATTTTATTAATATTATTTTTTACATTCTAGGATGTTGTTGTGGAGCAGTTCGGGGGGGACATGGGAAAGGGGAGGAAAATGGGACAGAAGAAGGAGGAAGGAGGAGGGGTGGAATTGAGTCCTGTGGCACCCCCTCATTCCCATAGGGGAGACTGGGGGACTTCCAGTGGTGGCTTGGTCATTGCTGGGCTGGGTGCAGATGTCAGGGGGTGTGGCAAAAGCCCTCGCCCCCCACCATTTCAGCTCAGGAACCTGGGGCCCTTCCTGCGGTGGCTCAGTAGTCACCGCTGGGCTAGCTGCAGTGTTGGGGGACATGGCCAAGGCCCAAGGCCCCCTACCACCCCGGCTTGGGAGGCCCGGGGTGTTTCCTTTGCAGAGGTTTTGAGGGGCCTGAAATGTATACACTTCAGGGCGAAGGCTTTGTCAATTAAAAATTTAAAAATTAAATAAAAGGCAAAATCATGAATACAAAATTGCTAGGGCCCTGCTAGGGGGCTTAGAAAGGGCTGCAGGATTGAAAGGCTATAATGCTTACTATTATTTAACTTCACAGTGGACGCACCTCTAGTGTTATGAAAATGTAAAACTGAAGCAACACCACAGTTAATACAACCCTGTCATGTGCACAACCGCACACATCCAGAGAAAAACATCCAGAGCAGAAGGCCCCCAAGAGGGTCCCATCAACACAAAAAGCATGAACTAGCCCTACTTTAGGTACACATTTTGACCAGCTAGCCAAACTCCAAACATAAGCAGGCTACAAGCACCACAGATCAATTTAAAGAGTGAATCACCTGTGATTAGCGACCTACTAACAAAATGATAGTCAGGCTCATTGCAAAAATATCTATAGCTGGGAAGAACAAAATGTGAGAGCAGAAACTCTGAAACATGTTAAATAAAAAAGACAAAAGTGAGGGACCACACAACCTGACTCGTGTAAATAATAACAGATGCTTACAGGGCACTCGTATGCCAGGAATGGCCCTAACCACGTTAGGTACACTGATCCATGTGCTTCTCACAAACATCTATGAGGCTTGTACTATCGTTCTTCCCAGTTTAAAGGTGAGGAAAATGAGGCACAGAGAGATTAAATAATTTATCCAAGGTCACACATTTAAAAAGTAACAAATTTAGGATTTGAACCCAGATAATCTGGCACCAGAGTCCATTCTCAATCTCTTACTCTCTAACTCAGAAATTCTGTTAACTCAGAGACTGACCTCAGATCACAAGAGATGTTCCCTACAATTATGAAGGAACAGAAAACCGCTGATAAGCTAATTGTAGAACTTCAAGAAACACACTATCTTATCCAATGGATTTTAGTCCTGTTCCTACAGATATTTTAATCATAACACCTGTCTTTAGAAAGTGATTAAGTGTGACTCCTGAAAATAAAGAAAAGACACTGGTTTTCTTAAAAAAACATTTTGAATACATATCTGATCTTTGGCATCAAGCTATTCATCTTTCCCCAAGAATATTTAAATCTCTACCACTTATTCTTCTATTGTGTAGAGTATGCATAAAGCAAACGTACTTCATGGGGCCTGGTTTTCCAAAGCCTTGCAGTTTCAAATATTGACCTTACAAAAAACAGGAAATTTTCCCCAGGCTATATAGTCTCTGTTGTAAGATAAAGAGTTGTAACACAGCAAGGCTGCTGGTTCAAAGACAGACAAGTTACTGATTGATATGTAAAGATACTGGGAAGCTGCTGTAGGGAGAAGAAATGTTTTGCTAAGATCAAGTTTTTGTTGGTGGATCACTTAATTGCCTTATAGAATGTCATCTGGCTTGTTTCACTGAATGTTACCAGCCTATATTGTTAAAACTATAACCCCACCTATGTAACTTCCTGGGCTGGAAAATAAATGCAGGAAGAGAACCCCAATTCATGGTTAATTTCCCAAATGGAAGGAATGCCTTACTCTTGAGGGTTCTGGGATATTAACCCCTTTTTGAGGCTTCTCACTGCTCAGAAGAGATAGGATTTGAGTAATCTTTGGTGGCTCTGTCACCCAGGGGAATAGAGGTGACAAATCCATGGGAGGCAAAGCAACATATTGTACTACCATCAATCCAAGTTAACCTAAAAACAAGCTTACTTTACTATTTTTTAAAGTGTTTAACTAACTTACTAATATATTGCAGTAGATTTCTAAGAGTCTTTTTCAACTGTGACAATGTTCTCTACTGTTGTGATAGACAATGAACATGAATAAATTCATCTTTAATTGAGTTACTTATGAGTTTTCTCTGTAAAGAATCATTTAAAGTACTTATGAAATGTACTATTTAAACAAACCCACTTTACAGTTCTTGAGAGTTACCACCTAAGTATAACCCTTTTCAGCTTCTTTCATATAAGCATTCACAGAAGTATTTTCTTTCAGTGGGTCTCTCTTTTCTGTACAACTCTAATTACTTAAATGCATCGGCTTCCCACCACCTTACAAGGGCATAGTGAGGAAAAAACAAACACAAATCAGCTGGTAAAAGAACACCCTTTTCAAAGTCTGATATATCAAGTCAAAGAAGGGAAGGAGGAAGGAAACGAATGTAGACCAGGTGGTCAGTGAAGATACTGTTAAAGGAAGTCCTCCTTTGTAGGAAGTAGCACAGTGTGGTTTAACAGAAACACAGTAGCCAGAAAGATAAGACTTCTTGCTCCACCTAGCTAATGGGTTGTCGCTTCCGAAAAGGCACCTAATTTGGATGTACCCCAGTTTCTTCATTTGTAAAATAGAAGGTGGACAAATTTGTGAATTATTTACAGATGCATTTTATGGGGATGCTGAAGAGAACAGAGCAATGCAAGTGTGTATGCAAAACCCTTGTACTTCTGGAATCTATGCTATGTATAATTTAAGAACAAAAGGAAACCTTAAAATCTTCTAGATGCAACCACCCCATATTACACCTGGGAACCCAAAGGCCAGTGAAGTTTAGAGTCCCAAGTAATCCAGAAATGCATGGGCAAGTGCAAACAACAGTGGCCCACAGGGTATGAACTCCAGGCCTCAGGTGACCCCCTTCACGACACAGTGGAAGCAGCATTAAAAAAGTACGTCATTAAGAACCCACAGAGATAGGACTATCGCTTAATCAGACTGTAACCTTAACAAAGCCAGAATCATTCATCTTTTGATTACTCCATCCCTAGCAGACTGTACATACTCACTAAATCTTTGTTGTAGAAATGATGAGTAAACTAAAACAAATTAGCTGAGTCCCATATTACAAATAAAAGTGTATGGACTCTCTTCTACCAGGAAATTATACTGTATACATATTCCTGTAAGAGGAGAAAAATTTACAAGGTACAATCTCATGAGCAAGCAATAACACCTATTCATGTTTCTTTTACCCTGGCAAATAAGATTAAGAAACAGCTATACCTATGTGATTACTTGGAATAAAGATAGAATAGGAAAAGTTTTTCTTATATAAATGGATAATGGAGAAAAATTCCTTTCCCACAATCTATTAAAAATCACTAGAGATTCCATTTAAGTATCTTGCTTACTCATTTAATTTTATTTAATACAAACTATATTACACATATTTTGTAAAATTCTTCTCTTCAGATGTTGGCCAACCAGACAAACCTAGAGACAGTTCCCTAAGACTAAAAATTTAAAAAGGCAAATAAAGAGGTTTGGTAAGAAGACTATCGCAATGTTTTTATCTAAAGCAGTAACCACCGAACTTAAACATTTAACTCAGAATTACACTACATTCACAAAACCCAAAGCTAATAATGTCAGGACTTATCCTAAAAGGGTAACAGAATTACTTGCTGAGTAACAAGGTGTTTCTAAGCTCCTTTCTGTGTACAATTTTCTACACGTACCTGACCAGCATCAACCAGTAGCTGAGTTAGCATGTCCAAAATAGCTTAAGAAAGAACTTAAAATGTAGTTTCACTTTCTCAAATAGCCATGTGATTTCTTTTGACAGTTTATAATTCATTGTTTATAATAATGTCCACATTTTAGTTTGGGAGTGAAATTAATACCAACAAATACTAAATAAGAACAAATTTTATTTTTAAATTTAAATAGTGCATCTTCTCAAAAAATAAAATGGAACAAAATTATGTGGGAAATAACTATCACAATGTCTCTCTAAAGTCCTTTTTGCTTACTTTAAATACTTACTAATCATTACCATTGTAATTATCATCAACAAAAACTTTTTTGAGAGTCTAACGGGTGCAAGGCATTGTGTGATATGCTCAAATTATGAAGCAACAACTTCTGCCCTCAAGGAGATTATACCATTGTAATTATCATCAACAAAAACTTTTTTGAGAGTCTAACGGTTGCAAGGCATTGTGTGATATGCTCAAATTATGAAGCAACAACTTCTGCCCTCAAGGAGATTATTTTGTAGTTGGTGAGAAAAAAGGCAATAATAACAACATATAAATTAAATAGGAAATCAAATTTAAACAGGAAATTCAGAAAGGGCAAGGCACTTACAACCAGGGGTGTGTACAAGGCCTCCCACTTAAGAGGACTTGAGGGGAGACTTGGGTAAATAGAGGGCAGAAGGAGAACTCAGGCACAGCAGGAGCAAAGCTTCAAAGGTAGGAAACTGACAAGTACAGATAATCCCCAATTTATATAATATTTTGACATGATTTTTCAACTTTACACTGGTGCAAAAGCTATACACATTCAGTAGAAACTGTACTTCAAGTACCCATACAACCGTTCAATTTTTCGCTTTCAGTACAGTATTCAATAAATTACATAAGTTATCTAACACTTTAAAATAAGTTTTGTGTTAGATGATTTTACCCAATTATAGGCTAACATAAGTGTTCTAAGCATGTTTAAGGTAAGGGAGGCTAAGCTATGATGTTCAGTAGGTTAGGTATATTAGATGCATTTTGTACTTAACATATTTTCAGCTTATGATGGATTAATTGGGATGTGGTCCCATCATAAATGGAGGAATATCTGTATTTTTAAGCAAATGGGTCTGAATAGTCACTAGGAAGTATCCCTTATAACTGTGAATAATCATATTACTGAAGCTGTATATTACTGTTATCTAAGGGCATCCTCATACCTACCCTTACCTACTTGGGCAAGCCAGACACATCCTTTCCAGAAGTAAGGCAGTGCTATGAGAGAGGATGATCCAGGAACATCAAAAATTGGTCCAGGCTTAACAACCAACTTATTGGCTGACCTGGAGCAAATAATCTCATCTTCAGTTTCTACAGGTGGAAAATCTGGATGTCATACTTTAATGTGTCTTCAAACCCGAAGATTGTATGATTCTTTATTACTTGACAAATCAATTATTCCCTTGTGTGAGTAATCATCAGCTACACAAATCTATATAGGTCTTAGAACAGAAAAGTCCCAAAAACACATCAAACCCACTTTCACCCCAGGTCCTTTGCACATGCTGTTCCTACTGTATAAAGTGGGTTCTCTCTTGGGCTGATCCGTGGCTCACTTGGGAGAGTGCGGTGCTGATAGCACCAAGACCACGGGTTTGGATCCCTACAGAGGGATGGCCGGTTGACTCACTTGGGAGAGCGTGGTGCTGACAACACCAAGTCAAGGGTTAAGATCCCCTTACCGGTCATCTTTTTTAAAAATAAAAATAAATAAATAAAGTGGGTTCTCTCTACCTATTGCTGTTCACATTCCCACCCTTGGCCAAGTGCAAGTCTTCTACAACTCCTGCCCAACCTCCACCCCCCAGAAAAAAACTGTATATAGGTCCACACTTTTGCCACCAGAGTTTCTTCCACTCATATCATTTTGTCTCTTTTTAAACTGTCTCCCAAGATAAGTCCTATCACATCTACCCTCATCAACAAACATTTAATACTTAATAGGAACTACTAATTACTTAATAGAAACTACTACTAATATACTTAATATTACAAACTATAAACACTTAATAGAAACTACTAATCACAAGGAAATAGCTTCAAAGATTTCTAAGAATTCTCCAGCCGAGTAGTTCATGTTTTAACAGAGAGAAATAAAACTCAAGTTACAAAAATCATGATATCAAATATAATTCTTTAAAAAAATATATATAAGATGTTACATACACTTCCGATTAAGCGAAGACTCTTTCAAGGTAGGCAGAGGTGGGAAGAGAGGGGCAGGTAGAAACACTATGTTTATTTCAACTATAATACCATTTCCCAAACATTCTGGGAATTGTTCTTTTCATAGCTGCCTTCAGTGCCTATAGCACAGTCTTTTGAACATATACAGTAAAAAAAAAAAGCTAAATAAAACTTTCATGGAAACTTGACTTCTTGATATCACTAAAAATTGCTGAGAGCCAAGTCTTATGAAGAAAATAAAGTAGGTAATAGCATTTTAAACAAAATGCTGATTTTTCTTACAAAAGAAGTAAGAAAAATTTTATATTTCTCTTTCTCATCATAATACAAATAACCCATTAATAAAGCACAATTATCAGAACCAGATCCAAGAGTATTTTTCAAGATCTGAAATATTTTTATTGTTCCTACTTTAAGTTGCAGGAGTATTAAACCTTTGATTAACTCCTCTCTTCATTTACTGGTAATTATTGATACTATACTATTCTCTATAAAAAGTTCTGCATGCCTAACAACTGTTTTAACGCAGAAGGATAAAAAGTTAAAATTAAAAGAGGAGGGGGCAAAAGTTACGGAAAATAGTAATAAGTGATTTTTACTCATCCTAGTGAACCATGCTAAAATAATTTCTTGAGTGGGGAAGGAAATCTTCAGCTCCTAATGAAATGAGACTAGGAGAATGGAATGGAATGATTTTTAAATCCGATTCCATGTTCATGGACTCATACTCAATCACTGAATATTCATGATATAGCTGGCATTTTATAGTATGTAACAAAGGACAGCATTTCTTCCATACATTTCTCTGACTCTAAACTTTATGCTTTGACCAATTACATGCAATGTGTGATCATGGATTAGATCCTGGACTTGGGAGTGGAGAGAGGGGAAGTTGAGAAATAGCTATAAAGACAGCAATGGAACAATAAATGAAATTTGTGGACTCTGGATTCAATAATAGTATTGAATCAATGTTAGATGTCTTGATTTTGATCACTGCTCTGTGGTTATAAAAGAGAATGTCCTTGTTCCTCGACAATATACGATGACCTATTTAGTTGTAAAAGGGGCAATGTCTGCAACTTACCCTCAAATTGTTTAGGAAAAAAACATGCATATAAAGAGAGAGACAGAGACAGAGACCAACCGAATGATGGAGCAAATGGGACACAACCACAGGCAATGTGTGAAAGGGAGAAGAAGTTACTGGAGAGTTCCTTCTATTACTGCAACTTTTCTGTAAGCTTGAAGCTACAGCAAAATAAAAAGTTTTAAAATTTTTCTAGGAGTCTGGGTGGAGAGAATGGTATTCTCCCCCTCTTCTCTCTTAAATCAGTTTCCGCTTCCTAGAGAAAACAACAGTCAATATCATTAAACGAAAAGAGACAGTTGAGCAAGTCAAGGGGGTAATTGAGACCTTTGGACTTCAGACCTGGCATCTTGGCCTTTTTAAGTAATTAATGATGAGGAAGGTCAGATCCACAAAAGCAGAATACAAATACAGCTATGCATCAGAAATGGGAGAAGAGACGTGAGAAAAGAAATCAAGACACAAAAAAGGAAGCTATACTACCATATTTCAGAAACAAGGAAACTCAAATGCCAATAAGAAAATAAGTTTTCGTGGCATAACATAGTTAAGAATTTTCAGAGGCTGAAAAATACTATCACATACTGACCGCCGTATGGAGTGTTTAGAGTCGTGCCACTATTTACAAGCTGGTGAACAGCCTGCTAACCTCTAATGTTTGATGCAGAAGCTCCCAACTGCCCTGCAGTAAAAGGCATTGTTTTTTCCACTCCGGAATTCTAGGTAGTGCTGAGACATAGAGGTCTTCAGGTAGACATTAGAAGTCCCTATAAACCTATGGTTCCCACTTGGGGATACACCTAGTCTAAGGACGCAACTAAGGAAGAAACATCAGTTCATCTCAGACCCTCAATAGATAGGCTCTTACCTCTGTATTGCTGAGAGTCTCTAGATTCCCAAGATTGGTCCAAAAAACAACCTAATATGACCCAGGAGACCCTACAGAAATGAATTTTCTCAGTGTGCGTAAGAGACTCGTGTTATATTTTTTCCTGATTGCCTCCACCATTCGGTCTGTTAACCTAGGATGTGTGCTGAGGTTGAAATAGTAATGAAAAAGGATGTGTTGAGTGTAAAAAGATGATATTTATGGAAGTAATTTTTAAACTATGTATACAGATTGAAGAACATTATAAAATCCAATTAGATAGTGGCAGATCCAGGACAAAAACCCTATTTAGTGTTCATTTTCTTCTATCACAAAGAAATTTTTTTAAAAACTGTAACAAAGTAATAAATAATCACCAAAAGTTTTAAAATAAACCTTTACCTATATTATGAAGAGCTTTAATAGATTTTTTTTCTAATTTTCTCTGGAATTGTTTCAAAGATAGTCTTTGAAGAAACAACCCTGCAATTTCTTGAAGCTGTATGCAATTTCTTGTATGGTACACATTGTGCAAGTTTTTAACCTTTCTAAGCCTCAGTCCTCATTTTGAAATTAAGTCTAATAAGACTTAACAGAGAATTGTTTTGAGAAATAAAGGAAATAATGCACGTCAAGTACTTCCTTAGCACAGTGGCTGGCCTGTAGTTAAAGTTCAGTAAGTTGTATGATTTTTACTACTAATGTGAAGGAAAAAAGTTACTAACACAGCAGGCCTGAGACTGCTCTCCTGAGAAAAGCCTGCTTACAAGGTTGGCCCATGGCTGGCATTGGGGAACTTGAACTTGGGGAGGGTCCCTCCATTCCCAACACTGATAAAAGTGGCGCATTGTGCCTAAACTGTACAAACAATATGGTTTAAGCTGAACACCTGCTTTCCTTCTGGAGTCTGGAATTTGGTGTGCTAAGCACAGCGTGCCTATGTGACCAGCCCCAACAAAAACCTTGGACACTGAGTGTCCAATGAACTTCCTTGATAGACAACAGTTCACAACTGTCACAACTCAGTGCTAGAGGAATTATGCACATCCTTTTTAACTCCACTGGAATAAGACCCTTGAAAGCTCGTGCCAGGCCCAAGTGCATTTTCCCTTTGCCTTGCTTTGCATTCTTTCCCTGTAATAAACCACAGCTGTGAGTATGACTAATTGCGGAGTCCTGTGAGTCCTCAGAGTGAATCACTGAACATGGATGTGGCATTGAGGATCCCTGACACAACCAGTCTCCTTCCTCCTTCAACTTTATAAACTATTTGCCAGTTTCCATAATGGGACAGTATTATAGACAACAAACCAACCAATCAGAATACCAACATCCAATTATAAAAATTCCTGATTTCTTTGCTAAAAATAGTTGCAAATTTACCTACTACAAATTTTTTCATTCAACATCTCAACATGTAGAATATCTCTACACCTGTTTTTCTCGTCTTTCTTCAGTAGGTTTTTTTCCTGATTAAACTCCAGCCCTGTTCTTCCCTGACATCCATCACAACACCACATGGGGCCTTCAGTGGAACATCAGGGGATCTACCCCATGCATTATTTAGTTCCCTGACTAAAAAGCAACGTTGCTCATGAAACCTCCAGTGTCCTTTGTTCTGTGTTATTATGAGGATGATCCAAACATATAAACTGCCAGGAAGATCTTTGTAAAGCTAGGGCTTACAGACCCCTCAAGTCTGTTGCACAGACTGGGTCACAAACCCTCCACATGCAGGTCTGTGAGGTAGGTAATAGGAAAAAAAGGTTCTGGGAGCTGTGGGTATAGAAAAATGAATGGGTTTTATTCAGATCTAGGAGCAACTGTCCTAGTGGCTTCCCTGAGAGTTCTGAGAAGCACTGTGGAGCAGAGCTGTTAGTCTTTTATACATAAGTCCACAACCCTGGACACCTGGGTGCCCATATGCAGTTACATTAAGTAGTAACAAGGAATACCTGGGGATATTTACAGCAAATGCTCGGCAAGATTCTGAACATCTGAGGGGCCCTGACCGTTTTCCTATTTTTTCCCAACAATCGTTTTTCAGCTCAGTAGAACATGGAGAAACACGAACCGATAACTACCGTAAGAGAAAGGAGGACAAACTAAAGAATGGCCCACAGCAGAAACTGGAACATAGGTGTTGCAATATCAGACGATGAGGAAGTGGCTTGACTGAATCTCTCATCATCTAGGACAGAATTTCTCAGCCTATTCCAAAAAAGCACAATAAGCTGTACTTAATGAGAAGAATTTCAATAAAAGCTGTTGCTATCATGTTGAAGGAGCTGGAGTGCAGAGAATCAGGAGAACATGAGGCCTGTCTGAGATTACGCTTAACTAAGAGTTTCAACAAATTATTAGTGGCACCAGACTGTCATGAAAAAACTAGGAATCACAGCTACCAGATCAATCAACAGCCTCCTCGTGGTTTTTCTTCTGAAAACAAAAGAACTATGAAAAATTAAAATAAATATCTCTAGGGATATTTATTTGAACCTGGAATGGCCCTCAAAGCTTTTCTAAGTCACTTCTAGAGTCTAACATTTTAACACAATATTATTTCTTAAATAACTGTTGATTCTCACGGGTTACCCACATCACAGCCCTTTTTGAATCAGTTTCTAGGACTAGGGACATGGAAACCAGAAGATTCATCAATGGCAAACAGGGACTGAGCACATTAACCCAAACAGGGAAAAAACACATCAGGCAGAGAGTTGTCATGTGGGAATTCAGCCTAGTACTCTCAGAACATTTGTTATTTCAGGAATTTTGATTCTTTTTTTTTTTTTTCCCTTTTTGTCTTTTTTCGTGACCGGCAACGGATAGCAACCCTCAGTGTCGCGCCCGTACCGGACCGGGACCGGCAACGGGATCGCAACCCTCGGTGTTGCGGCCGCACCTCGCTCAGCCAGTGAGCGGCCGGTCTGTATGTGGGATCCGAACCCTCGGCGGGAGCGCCACTGCACTTCCAAGCGGCGCACTGTAGCAGTGCGCCACCGGACCGGCCCAGGAATTTTGATTCTTATCATAAAATTCCTACCTTTTTTTTAATACTGGCAACTATTTTCCGTTTTTGTTTTTGTTTCTGTTGGTAGCTGGCCAGTAAACGAATTGAACTCTGGACCTTGGTCAACTATTTCTTTTTAACTGTGAGAGGCAAACAAATCTGGGACGATTCTTATCATAAAATTCCTACCTTTTTTTAATACTGGCAACTATTTTCCGTTTTTGTTTTTGTTTCTGTTGGTAGCTGGCCAGTAAACGGATTGAACTCTGGACCTTGGTCAACTATTTCTTTTTAACTGTGAGAGGCAAACAAATCTGGGACCACATTTCAAGCTGTAGGTCTAAAGTATGCCAGTGACCTTCAGACCATGAGAGAAGAAAACAGGAGGGATCGAAAGGCCCTGCTTGTCAGAGGAGTGGGGTTAAGACAGGAACTAAACTAACAGGACTAGGTTTCCTGGGTCAGTCAGCAGCAGCCAGAAAGGAGATGGATGCTGACAGTAAGCATTAGAGGCTGGGTTTTCTTTCACATGTGCGACAACTTCTCATTCTGTCCTTTGTGTTCTGAAGGTGGCTAAGGCTGCTCCAAGGCAAGACAGTAGGCTGGTTCTGAATTCAGAGGGATTCTGCTCTTCTTTTTATTCTGCTTAGGCTAAAGCAAGTAGGGCACTTTTAACTCTGTGTATTTATGATCTACAAAGTGATCATAAATCAATCACAATATATTTCAATACTATCAGTCCATATATCTAAGCAGATAATGCAGGTTTCTATGGTTTCTTCGTTAGTAAAGTACCACATTTTATCACGTTCATGGCTATACTTCTATTCCTTTATGTTTCCCTTAAAATCTGTCTTAGATTTTAAACTAATTCATATTTCTGGTAACAGTCCTTATTTGAAATGCTTCCGGATTTCTGAATTTTTCAGATTTAAAAAATGAAAGATAGTACATATATCATATACTACATAACACTCCCAGCAGGGGCTGAGACAGCCCCTCAAAATGAAACACATTAATATTTCTGTGCACGCGCGTGCATGCATGCACACACACACACACGCACATGCACACACGTTCACATTAAGATAAAAAGTAAAAATAGCCTCATTTCAAGTCAAGTTTTACAACTCGAAGAGTTCTTTAAGTTTTATTTTTCAGCATTTTGGGGATTTATGGATAAGGGACTATGGTCTGAAATTACCCGAACCTGAAAAATTCCACGTCACAATGACAAGCTACAGCACAAATGAACAGAGTGGAAGACCACTGTAAGAAGCAACACCATTCTGAGAAACCACAGAGAAATCAATGGGAGTAAAAGCAAAACAAAACAAAACAAAACAAAAACAAGTAAATAAACTTCTGAGGTAGATGCTCTAGGAAAAAGCAGAATTAAAACCAAACATCAGGATCATCAACAATTCACTGTAACCAACTACACAACAGCATGTGGTCAACCAAGGGCAACCCAGTTCCCAGCCATTCCCTGGAACCCAAGAATACTTCTAGCAGAGGGCACCATGGTAATACTAGAAAATGCCATAGCCAGTGTGTCAGGAGCAAACAAGGGGCCAGAGGTGACCACAAATGCCTCATCTAGTGATGGAAGAAGCTATGGCAACTGAAAACACAGAAGCTGCTTATCACAAAAAAAGTTGAATACTTCGGTTTCAGTTCAACTTCAATAATGTACTGAGTCCACAAAATCAATAACCAGTTTTAAGAACTTCCACTTAATAATGAAGAAATATCCATATAAAGCAATGAACACAGTTTATATTTGCTAAAGAAGACTGTGATACATAATATGGTGGTTATGAGAAAGAGCCATGTATACAATATACGTAATGAATTCCATAAGGAACTAAAATTGATGTAGGAATTTATTTTCTCGAATAGATTAATTCAGTGGGTTGATATAAAATGGATACCTATGTATACTAAGCCTATAATTAACAGACTCATGAATGATTTCTATCCCTACCCTAAACTTCATCTTTCAAGTCCAAATGATAACAAATCATTACCTTAACTTCATTAACTCAAAGCTCATTCTATAAGATTAGAGAGCAGGGCATCATTATTAAAATAGTATCAAATCCAGAAAGCAGCAAGTTGAATTGTGATCGTCTCCTACCTCTGCTCGACCCTCATAGTAGGTTAACATGGACTTTGTAAGTACAAAAAGTCTCTCTTTGTAGTTTAAGGGTGATGTCTTCTTTTTCTGCTGTGACCGTTTAATAAGAATCTCTTCTAGAATAGTGTTCAAGCTCATCTCGGTCTTCTAATTACTCCTTCTCCTGCCATTGAAGATCCCAGTATTCTAAAATGAGAAAACAAATAGTTAAAATGTGACATTTTAATTTTCCAAGGATGTTGCCATTTTAAATTACCAAGATAGGCTTTTTACCCTCAGCCAAGCTGGGGTGGACGAATGCTACTGTCTGTGCCTAGAATGAAACGCCCAGGGCACAAAAACTCAACCTCCTCTCCTTCCCCAGTCTCTATCCTGCTCCTCCATATCCCATCATTTCATAAGAAAATCTAATCAACATTCCCCATGATGATGATTCACTCACTGGCACCTCCCCAGTACCCCTTAGCTTGCTGGCACATTCTTTTACTACTTGATTGCAGGGAACAGATATGTCAGATTGAAAAGTACATTTCATCACCCGCATGGCTGGTTTAGGCTGGCATTTGAATTGCCTCAGGATCTTGTTACACGAGACAGATGACCATGTAGACAGGGTAGACTCGTGAACAAAATGAATTACCACGGCAGAGGACACGTTCACACTAGCTCTGGTAAAGATGTAACCTTGATCAAGCCTCCTAGTCCCTAGAACCACAGGGTGTTCTCTGATGTTTACATTACAAAGCTCCACAGTTCCCTTCCCTACAACTCCTGTCTCAACCACAAGAGAAAAGGAAACCCACCCAGTCGTAGCTAACCCTATGCAGGGCAGAGTCCATCTGAATAAGAAGGTCGTCAACCTATATTTGGACCCCGCACCTCCAGACTATCCATACTAGACTAGGACTTTTTTTGTATGTTTTGTTTGTTTGTTTGTTTTTACTAGACTAGGACTTTTAAAATTCAACAAACTTTATCTGAAAACCCAAAGATACTTGGAATAGGCCTGAAGATTCATATTCAAGGCAAGCTGAATTAACAACAGCCTCTCCTTTTCTTGCCTCTACCACACCCTTTTAAGAAATAATTGCATAACAAACCACAGAGGCAACAGGAGTGACATGAATCATTAAGTCGCTACTTGATAGCCTAGCCAGAGACTGGACAATGAGTTAGCCACTGAGGACTTCTACCCTCTTCACACCCAACCTGATACCTCCACTGTGCCCCTGGAACCCCTCATCACTGACCCGCCCTCATGCAGTCAGCCCCCTCATTTTGTGTAAGGTTATTTTATAACAGCTTAAGCTCTGAACATCAGTTTCTCATTTATAAAGCACAGAGGGAAATACCACAAGGTTAGTGTGAGGTATAAATGAGATGTGGGAAAGAATTTCTTTACTGTGAAAACACTACACAAATGTTTATTATTGTTATTTTTAATTTTGCTGCTACTTCCCTATCTCAGAGCATTAAGACCTCACACCCGGACCATGATAGTAGCTTCCCAAGTGGTCCTCCTATCCCCCAGCCTCTGGCCTCACTTTATTCAAAGAACACACCCCTCATTCCCATTAGATCAATCTCTAAAGGTTCATCATATCATTTCATTCACCAGGAATCCTCAATGCCACCCCATCACCAGCAAGATAAAGCCAAAACTTCTCTGTCTGACACAGGAGATTGCCCACAATTTGGCTGCAACCAAACATCCAATTTTTACTTTCATACTTCCCCAAACATTCTGCAACCTAACATCCAATCTTTACCTTCACTCTTCCCCAGACATTCTACCAAATGACCAATGACTCCCCTTACAGCATTCATTTCCTGGCCTAGAGGACTCTCTCTTCTTCACTCTCTCCACCTATGAAAACTCAACCAGCTCAAAACTCAACTCCTTGATGTAGCCTTTCCTGATGACTCCAATTAATCAAAAACCTTCCAATTCCTGTGTCCATAATCTCTATCACTCATCATCATAGAGCTAATCATATTCTCCCATGTCTATAGCAATTAATGTACATATTTTAACTTCTCACTTAGCTGTTAAACTCCTAAAAGAATGGTTCTCAACACTGTGTACATTAGGATCATCTAGGAAGTTTTTTTTATTTTAGATACAGATGTCTAGGCCACACTTCCAGATTTTTTGATTCAGTTGGCCTCACTGTGTACATTAGGATCATCTAGGAAGTTTTTTTATTTTAGATACAGATGTCTAGGCCACACTTCCAGATTTTTTGATTCAGTTGGCCTGGGGTGGGGCCCAGGCATCATGATTCAATGTGCAGGTAGAATTGAGAGCCACTACCTTAAAGGAAGAGACTGGGCTCCTGCAGCTCTTTGTGCCACTCTTGGTGTTTATAGTAGCCTCTCACGCAGTTGAATCACAGACCTTATTAACCCATTGGCCATCCTAAGCTGAGTAGTCAGAGAAAAGCCCGTGTTCCTCCTGCATCTAAGTTGGTCCTCCTTATTCCATACTAAAATGTTGGAATGCTATCTTGTTTTCCTGAGAAACTGTCAGCATGTAAATACCACTTCTTGGGAAATTATCTTTTCATCTTTGTGCGACACATTTTCAATGCAGCGTGAAAATGACTACTTATAAGAAAGGCTACCAAGGAAAAGCAAGCTATGCTCTGGAAAACAGGCCACATACAAATGTGTTGTTCCCAACCCAGTGACCAATACCGTAGTTACAAAACGGAAGAACGCAGACTTTTGGGAGGCCCAGGAGGATAAGTGGGTTGTGGCTTATCCTAAGTTCTAGAAGCAAAAGGTCTCAACATCAGGGACAGGAAAAAATATTTCATGTTGAATGCCTTGAGGAAAAAAAATAACCTTGTCTGATTCATATGAGAGATTAATAGTTTTATACAGAATCATACTATATGAGCTGAAAGGAATCTTAGTCATCATCTAATTTATCTCCCTCATTTTACAAATTAAGAAGGTGAGGTTCAGAAAAGTTGAATGACTTGCCCAGGATCACACAAGTCAACACTAGAAAAAAAGTCTCCTGGTTCCAGGTGAAAGGAGCTCTCTACCATTTGATATCATACAATTAATCTGCTGTTGTATCATTCATCGGTCAATGGGAAATCTCGGCCAAAGAAAACTATTAAAGTACACAGAGATATAAACAAGGGAAAATTTTCCCTGTAGACTCCCTGCTAAAGATAAAGGGTTGGATGCACACATTAGCATCGGCTCCTTCCTGAAATTCCATTAGAAACAGTTATTTTGTTGTTATTAAGGAATTAATTCTCAAGGAAATAGAAAACAGGAAAGGAGACAACAATAACCTATCAGAAACTAAAAAGCAAATAAATACATGGCAGGTCCTGTTGGGGGGAAGTCTGGAAACAACCCAATTTATGCTGCAAAACCTCTAAATAGATCAAGAATCAGCAGAACCCAGCATCTCTAGAAGTGGTGGGAAAGAAGGACTTAACTCATTTGCAGGTCTGTTTAAGAAACAGACTCCCCAAATTCCCTCTTCCATGTCATATAGCTAGGTGACTCACCTCCTCAACCCCAACAGAAAACTAGAGATTTATTCTCTGAAGATTA
Organism: Galeopterus variegatus; assembly: GCF_000696425.1. Classification (NCBI taxonomy): domain Eukaryota; kingdom Metazoa; phylum Chordata; class Mammalia; order Dermoptera; family Cynocephalidae; genus Galeopterus; species Galeopterus variegatus. Next base: position 231,874 of record NW_007727304.1, read on the forward strand.
TAAAACAGAAGGTCTACCCTGAGAGAAATCAAGTACAGTTGAAGCTAGGACTGCCCTACTGAAAAGGGGGGATTTAAGTAAAACTGTACAAGTGTACATTACTAAACGTGGAGATCACTCAGCTTTCTTCAACATGGCTCCAGGACACTGGATAGGGACTGCAGTAAGAGGGAAGTCCTGAAGATACATACATAGGAGTGTCCCCAACAGAAATGCTGCAGCCAGATCACCTATAGTTAAACTCAAAGTCAGCATGACCCACTCCCATCACAAAGCTTCCAACTGACTCTTTACAATCCCAGATAATAAATAAATAGGAGAAAGCCAAGGATCACCAGACAACTGAAAAAAGATTCTAATATGAATCCAAAGTCAAACAACAAATGGGAAAAAAGCTACTTGGCAAAAACAAATATTGTGCAGAAAAAGAAAATGTTTAAAAAAGAAGTCCGTAAAATCAAAGAGTTAAGAGAAGATACTGCATCATGAAATAAGGTCAGGATACAGCCAAAATAAGGAACAGACAACCAAAAATAAGGCGGGGGGGGGGGGGGTTTTGGAAATTAAAAAAAAGAAAGCTGAAAAA